>NW_005353549.1:701337-755174 GCF_000412655.1 Myotis brandtii | reverse complement strand
ACAGAGAGGAAGGGAGAGGGATAGAGAGTTAGAAACATCGATGAGAGAGAAGCATTGATCAGCTGCCTCCTGCACACCTCTTACTGGGGATATGCCCGCAACCAAGGTACATGCCCTTGACCGGAATTGAACCTGAGACCCTTCAGTCCCCAGGCCGATGCTCTATCCAGTGAGCCAAACCAGCCAGGGCAATAGTCTTTTTTATCAAGCTGGGGGCTTGCTGGGAGACTGGATCAAGAGTTTGCTTTATCTCACCTAACTCTGAAGTCTTCCAGTGCTGAGGTGGAGCATTTGTTGAAAATATTTAAAGAAAAATGTGTTAGTTTCTGCTGATAAGGTCAATGGATAAGAGAAGGTATGTATAACAACAAAGTCACCAGATGCCTAGAAAGGCTGGGGAATGAGCAGCTTAGAGAAAAAGGAATATGAAAAACTCTGACATATTTCTGGAAATCTAGAAAGCCATCTGTATGTCCAGAAAAGATCTGAAAAGGCCCTAACTCTCATGTCTGGCTGACCTTCAGGCTCAGGGAAAGAAGAAAGTAAAGGCTGTAGCACTATTATGCACTTCCTGGCCGCGTTGAAGGTATGTCCCAACATACACTCTCTCATCACTTTTATTCAACACGGTACAGAAAGTTCTAGCAAAGGCAACTAGGCAAGAAAAAGAAGTAAAAGACATATATATGGGAAGGAAAAAAGAATAAAGCTAAATCTATTCACAGATTAGATAGAAAACATTAACTCACCAAAGTTGTTGGACGTAATATCAACACACAAAAACCAGCTATATGTCTAAGTACTAGCATAGATATATCTTAAAATAAAGAAAACCATTCCATTTACAGTAAAATAAAAATACTTTAGAAAGAAATTGAATCAAATTTAAGACATGTACATTGAAAACTACAAATTATTTTGAAAATAAAATAAAGAACACCTAAATAAGGGGAAAGACATCATGATTGAGAGATTTAATAGTGTTAAGATGGTAATATTCTTTAAAATTGATCTATGGATTGAATGCAATCCCTATCAAAATTCCAAACACCATTTTCAGAAATGGATGAGCTGATAATAAAATTCATATTGAATTGGAAGGTATGCCAAATAATTTTAAGAAATAGGGGGAAAAAAGTTGAAGGACTTACACGTTCCTATTTTAAAACTTACAATAAAGTTAGCATAATCAAAACATGTTGCTATTGATATAAAGATAGATCAATGGAATAGAATTAAATTGAGAGTCCACAAATAAATCCAAGTATTTTTGGTCAGTTAACTTTTGACAAGAACTCCAAGGCCATTCAATGAGAAAAAAAATTGTTAGTTTTTTGAACAAATGGTACTGTGATAGTTGTATATTCACATTCAAAAGAAAGTGTTTGGATGCCTGCCAGTAGTATATACAAAAGTTAACTCAAAATGTATCTTACTTAAATGTAAGAGCTAAAATTATAAAACTCTTGAAACATAGGTGAAAATCCTCATGACTTTGGATTAGGAAATGGTTTCTTAAATATGACTCTAAAAGCAACAAAAGAAAAAGTAGACAAATTGGACTTCATCAGAATTAAAAACTTGTACACCAAATAATACTATCAAGAACCTGAAGACAATTTTTTAAACAATTTTTTAAATGTATTTTTATTGATTTCAGAGAGGAAGGGAGAGGGAGAGGGCATTAGAAACATCAATGATGAGAGAGAATCATTGATTGGCTGCTTCCTGTAGGCCCCCTCTACTAGGGATTGAGCCTGCAACCCAAACATTTGCCTTTGACTGTGATCAAGCCTGGGACCCTTGAGTACAAAGGCCAACGCTCTATCCAGTGAGCCAGACCAGCTAGGGCAAGAACCTGAAGAAAATTTGCAGACTAGGAGAAAATATGTGCAAATCTTAAATCTGATAAAGGTCTATTATCCAGAATATAGAAAGTACTCTTTTTAAAGAATGAGCAAGGGATTTAAATAAACATTCACAATGAATATGTCGAAATGGCCATTATACCCCTGGAAAGATGTTCAAAATCATGCATTATTAGGGAAATGCAAATCAAAACCATGAAATATCACTTCACACCTACTATGAGGGCTATTCTCAATAAAATGGAGAATAGCAAGAGTTGGCAAGAATGTAAAGAAATTGGAATCCTTATACATTGTCTTTAGTAGTAAAAATGGTGCAGCAGTTATGGCAAACAGCTTAGTGGTTCCTCAAAAAGTTATATATATTGCCGTAACCGGTTTGGCTCAGTGGATAGAGCGTCGGCCTGTGGACTGAAAGGTCCCAGATTCGATTCCGGTCAAGGGCATGTACCTTGGTTGCGGGCACATCCCCAGTGGGGGGTGTGCAGGAGGCAGCTGATCGATGTTTCTCTCTCATCGATGTTTCTAACTCTCTATTCCTCTCCCTTCCTCTCTGTGAAAAATCAATAAAATATATTTTTTAAAAAAAGTTATATATAGAATACAAGCAATTCCACTCTACTTCCTACATGTACCCAAGGGAAATAAAAACAACAGCCTACAAAAAAATCTTGCACACAAATGTTCATAGAGTGCTATTCAAAACAGCCAAAAGGTAGAAACAACTCAAATTCCTATCCACTGACGAATAAACAAACAAAATGCAGTATATACACATAGTGGAGTATTACTTATCTATAAAAAGGAATAAAGTACTGGTACATGCTACAGAATAACTGAAATTCTAAAGAAAATCATGTCATATAACAAAAAATGTTGAGAATGAAACATTATTCTTATAACAGAGAATTAGACTAAGGCCAGAAAAAAATTATATAAAAGAATAAAAACTTCCTTTGACTTTAGTATTTTTTTTCTATTTTTCCTCTCTTTGTATTAAATGTTTTATACGTTTAGCAAATTAATTTATAATTATTACTTAAAATACATAACATATATAAATATGAGTTATTGAAAATTTGAAGAGTTTTTTTAAGATGAAATCATATTCTGCATAATTAGCAACATAGAACTCTGAGAAATAAATATGCAAAGTCTTAAGAAATTTACTTTAAACCTCAAATAATAATGGAAATGTGCTTCTAATGGAGGTAAAATTAACTATACTATGGTATTTTATTTGGATTTAGAACAGTGGTTCTCAACCTTCCTAATGCCACGACCCTTTAATACAGTTCCTCATGTTGTGGTGACCCCCAACCATAAAACTATTTTCGTTGCTACTTCATAACTGTAATTTTGCTACTGTTATGAATTGTATTGTAAATATCTGATATGCAAGGATGTATTTTCAGGGGTCGTGACCCACAAGTTGAGAACCGCTGAAAGGATATAGTATCCTCTGGAAAACAGTGAAAAGTCAGGTTCTTTAGCAATGTCTTCCCTTAATGCAACTTGAGTAGAATAAGATATGGACCAAAATTCCAGAACTTGGAGAAAGCACTGTCAATTGGATCATTTTGTACAATGAACTTTGTCCACTAATCAGTTGTCTTTAATGCCCTTACCCTTCTTATCCACATTCCCTTATTATTCTTTCTCCTCTTTTATTGGATGAAAAGTATCTCTTTGACCTAAAACCAATAAAAACATGATGAATTTAACGACGACTGTAAAACCCTTTTGCTCTAAGGTGATATTGAGGAATACATTTTAAAATATATCCTACTAGTGGCCTGGTGCACGGATTTGTGCACATTGAAAGGAAATTAATATCGCTATTCTCCCTTTCTCTATAATAGAAGTGTCAACCAAATTTATGATCGACAATGACAGATAGAAACACATGTGTGTGATTGGTGCCAGCGAGAGCTTTATATGTATCATGCATGCATGAGTCAACATTCATTTTTAAATTGCCAGTGCATGTCGTATGTACCAGCTCATCGGTCAGTCAGATGGTTGGACAAACAGACAGTCAGTCACTTAGCCTTTTATATATATAGATATCCCTTCCTGGAGGTATTTGCATTTCATCAGGTAGCATAAAACCTGCGAAGGCTTGAACACCTATAGTTGACATTTCAAATATTTCATGTGGATTGCTGTTAGATTGAAGGATGTCTCCAGGACCCCTCAGATTTTACCAACTGGGTGTACACCTGCTCTGACCACCTGCAAGGTGAAGCCTGTGTCTATTTGGGGCACAGATCTCCCCTTACCACCTGGAATTATCCCTCCAGCAAAGCTGAGTAATTAAAAATCTTCTCATTCTGTTCTTCTGTTCTGTTTTTCAATATAAAAGGAGGATTCGAGAAGAGCATTGATGGGGGTTGGGTTGGTACAAAATACATCTTGTTCTTCTGGAGTGTATCTTTACATGCCATATGGACTTGTGGGTGCAGGATCTGCAGGCAGACATATCGCCACATCTGGCCTTTAGTAGCTATATGGCAGATGTCAGAGGCCACTTCTACTTGGTGCCTAGAACTTGGCAGTGCCAGCAGAAGCACACAGCAGGGATTCACTGATGGGCAAAAGAAGCAATTGTCCTTGTCACAGGTAAGAAGGGCTTGCTCTTCAGATGGAGGAACATGGGGCAAGCAGGGTGGTGAGGCAGTGAAAGCTAAAATGTTTTCTTGGAGCAGCAACCTCTAGAGATGCTTTGTACTTCCTACAAGGGCTGCTATGGACAGGTTTTTATGCTCTTTAACATAACTATTTCAAAGAGAATGCTTGCTTTTTTTAGCCAGAATTAGCTAGTGGTGATCTAGATGGGTCACCATGAGGAAAAGATAAGAATAATTATATGAAAGTAATGTAGAACAAATGGAAGTGTCCACTGAATAAAAGGTGAAGAGGAGTAGCCCAGGGAGGGGCAGTGGAACAATTGGTGATGGCATCAGTTACCAAACAAGAATGTAGTTGCAGGGCTGACAATTTGGGAAACTGAAGACAGAACAGACTAGCCTTGAAACTGGAAAACCAAAATTATGTCAGAGAAAAGAATATTCTAAAAAAAACCTAAATATATCTGACTGGCAATTCCATTTAAATTTGAATAGTTAATCCAGTGCAGAGTCCTTCAAAGTGCAAACAAAAAGCCAGAGAATTTAGGACAGCAGGTGGAGATAAAAAACCACAGAGGCAGCCAGCAGGACTTTAAAAGAAAGTTGTATTTTCCATCTTCACATAAGTGAGTTGTGATTTCATTAATCCTATGGAAAATGATTAGACATTGGCCTTGGTTTAGGTCATAACCGGGTAGTAATTTTTTTTCATTTTCAGTGCCACCATTTTGAAATCCAAGGAGGACTTTGTATCTGAAGAGGGTGAATTTCTTTTTGTGCAAAGAAGTGGAGCTTATCTAATTTTCTAATTTTTATGAGAACTATCTAACACTTCATATTTATTCATTAGGAAAAAAGTTTCTTTTTTTTCTTCTTCTTCTTCTTCTTTTTTAGGTTCAATATTCCCAGAGTGAAAGATATTCAGGCAGGTTGGTGCTCACTAAATAATACCTTATATTTACCTGCATATCAGCAAATCAGCCAGTTATTTCTGTTCTGGGTAATTTAGAAAAACAAAGCAGCATTTCTTTCAAAACAAGTCCCTCTTGGTAAGCTCATATCTCAATGCTGTGTTAAAGACTGTTTCATAATGTAATGAATCAAATTAGTATCTAATCTTGTACTTGAACCTGCACAAAGATTTTTGTAAAAAAAAAAAAAGAAGAAAAACCAATATTGGAGATAACTATACTTCCTGGACTTTTCAAAGTCTTTTAATCACAACACAGCTGAAATGTTACTTTCTAAGCAATGATCTTTTGTTCCAAACAATTACTAAATTTGTTTTAATGTAATTTGATAATAAAATAAATAGGAACCAAAACCAATGTTGAAGATACTCCTCAGCTGCTAATTCTTCTCCAGGATTCCTGGATGCTTTAAATCAAGTCCTGGTAAACATACAGGACATCATAGTGCCCCACCTACTTTATCAAGCATATGAGTAATTTGAAGCTTAGAGATTAGATGAACAGCGAGGGGTGCAGAGCTAGTTAGTTGTACTGGTGTGACTTAGGTCTCAAGGTTATTTTCCTCTCACCTATTGTCCTTACTTACTCTTTTCTTGGATTTCCTTTGCATGTATATTTTCTCACTAAAAGTACGAGGTATTTGGTTATATAAATGTGCTTAATTGCCCCTCTTTCCCACTAAGCTGAACTGTCCATGAAAGTGGGAAAAAAGTTGCTGGTTCAAGTTTGTATACCTCTAGCCCAGTCTCTGGAAGAAAGCAAGGGTCCATTAACTACATTCAATTTATTTGAATTATATATAAAGCCAGAGACTTTATATATAATTCAAATAAACTATTTGGAATAGTAGGAAGACTTCAATTTTTATTCTTAAAAATATTAATATGCTCCTCAGTAAAATTTAGAAAAAGCACCCTTACTAATAACCTTGCAATTTTTTTTGGTCTGGTGGATGCTGGCTCTAATCAGCCTGTAGAATGGAAGCTTAAATGTTATTAGAAATCTGCCAAAAAGAAATTATAGAAAAGTAGAAAGACCAATTTAGAGATTACTAGGTGAAGGAATCTAAGATCCTGTGACTTTCCTGAAGACTGGTCTAAGACGGTTTTGCCTGTAAATGAAGTTCTTGAAATGTTTATCCTTTAGTAGAGATTTCTCTCTCTGAGATATCTATCTACATGGCCACATAATCACAAGGTAAAGTAGTTTTCTCAAAAGTGCCAGGAATCTCAGAAACATTAAATCAAGAAACAAATTTTATTTGCTTAGCAAATATGTATTGAACACCTATTGTACCTGGAAAACTGCTAAATTGGGAGTGCTCAGTGATGAATAAGTGAAACTTGGTCTCTGTTGTCATGGAATTTATAGAGTAGTGATAGAAATGAGTTGTAAAACAAATAAACAAAAGAAGTGTGTATATAACCTCTAATTGTGGGAAGACCTAGAAGTGAAAATAAGAGCATTTTTTCAAAGGAGACTAGTATAAAGCACCAGAATCTTACTGGAAGTAAATATCAGAGATTCTACTTGAGAAAGTGGTATTTAAGCTGCAACCAGATAGATAAATAAGGACTAACTAAGATAAGAGATAATTTTAAGGATAAGGGGGTACAGGGGAGGGAGGAATGGTTTTCCATACCAAATGAACAGCATATGTAAAAAGCTTCCCAATAAGTTTGTGAAATTCCTAAGGAACTAAGACAAGAATGAGTGAGCAAGGAAGAGAGTGAATCAAGATGAAGTTGGAGAGAAAATCCAGGTCAAATCATGTAGGATCTCAAAGATCAAGTCAGAGAGTATGGAATGGAATTTTAGTATGAATTTAATATTCTTAAACAAGGAAGCAAAGTTGTATGATTTATGTTTAAGAAAATTAGTATGGCTATTGTATGAAGAATAGATTGTAGAGTGGCAGCAATGGATATGACAAGATTAAAAGCAAAGAGAATATTGAGAAATTATTGCATTGGCCTATGTGACAGATAACTTGCTTAGACTAGAATGTTAGCAATGGGAACTAAAATAATTTATATTTGCCATTATATAAAAAAATAATTGCTTGGACTTGATGATGCATTGGTTTGGAGATATAAGGGACAAGGGTTTTCCTTTAATAACTTTTGGGTTTATGGCTTAAGCAACTGGAAAGAGAGAGCTATCATTTACTAAGATGAGGAAGATCAAGGGTCATTTTGGGGATGTTTTCCTTTTGTGATGCCCATGACACTTGAGCAGATATGCAAATGTGAAATTGAAACTCAGAAAATAAATCTTTTCTGAAGATAAAAAAAATTCAGAGATGACACATGTACTGTTGGTAAGGATTCTCCAGAGAGACAGAACCCATAAGGTGCATATTTATGGAGAGACAAAGAGATTTATCATAAGGGATAGGATCACATGATTGTGGAGGCCGAGAAGTTGAAATACCCGCAGTTAGCATTCTGGAAATCCAGGAGAGCTGGTGGTATGAGTTCCAGTCTGAAAGCTGGCAGTTTTGAGACATAAGAAGTCCAAGAGTGAAGGTCAGAAAAGACCAGTGTTCCAGTTCACACAGTAAGACAGGAGGAGTTCCCTCCTACTCAGCCTGTTTGTTCTACTCAGGTTTTCAATTGATTGGATGAGGGCCACTCACATTAGGGAGGACAATCTTCTTTACTGAGTCTACTAATTGAAATGTTAATTTCATGCAAAAATATTCTGAGAGAACATCCAGAATAATGTCTGGCCAAATGTCTGGGTATCCCATGGCCCAGTCAAGTTGACACATAAAAATGAACCATCACAGCATATAAATGATACTGAAAGTAATGGGAGCATGAGATCATTGTGGGAAAGAGTATAATAGATGAGAGAAGAAGGTCCAGGACTAGGACAAGGGTCATCCATTATTTAGACTTTAGGGCAGACACCAGTGCACTCTGGGTACTGTTGCCATATAACAAACTACTCCAAAATTATGCCCATTTACTAGAGTAAAATAACAATGGTCATTGACTAGAATTATGTCTCATGGTTCTGGGGGTTGACTGAACTCAACAGATGTTTCTTGGTCAGGGTCACTCATGTAGTTGCTGTCAGACTGATGAAGTTGGAATCATTTCAGAGGCTCCTCACTCCCTAATATGGTACTTGAATAGCTGGAGGCTAGAACATCTGAGGTTCCTCTGGTTGTCTCTATCTCGCGGTGGTCTTTCCAGCATGGCAACTTCAGTCTAGCCAGACTTCTCACAGTGCATCTCAGGGCTCCAAGTGTCTGAGCCAGACTTTTATGATGGTCCTTGGAAGTCACATAAGAGGTCCCACTTTTGCCAATTCTAGTGTTCTAAGTATCAGTAAGCCTAGCCCATATTTAAAGGAAGGGGATTGCCCTACACTTTTGCCAATTCTAGTGTTCTAAGTATCAGTAAGCATAGCCCATATTTAAAAGAAGGGGATTGCCCTACCTGGCTTGGCTAAGTGGATAGAGCATTGTCCTGCAGACCAAAGGGTCCCAGGCTCAATTCTCATCAAGGGCACGTACCTTGGTTCCAGGCTCCTCCCAGGCCTGAGCTCTGGTCGAGGTTCATGCAGGAGGCAACCATTTGATGTGCTTCTTTCACATCGATGTTTCTCTCTGTCTTTCCCTCTTTCTTCTACTTTCCCTAAAAATCAATGAAAAAATATTCTCAGGTGATGATTAACAACAACAACAAAATAAAGAATGAATGAATGAATGAATGAATATAAAGGAAGGGGATTTAGACTCCATCTGTTGAAGTGAGGACCATGAAGTTGTAGATATTATTTTGGCAACCTAGCAAGTCTTCACCCTCTTCTTTCTGACCTTCCCTTTTGTGACTTTATAAAGAAATTGATCTGAACCAAACGACCTGTGTTACCTACTTTAATCTATGACTGATTATGCAAAAAGAAAGAGAATAACATTTGTTTTCAAGAAAAGTCAGTCCCAGGCAGAAGTAATTCAATTTATGAATTTAATATTGCAAGCTATTGAACCAGATCAGGAGGAGAAAACTCTGCTTTGAAGATTGTTTGTCCTCAACGGAATCAACTTGGTGGTGTCAATCATATTTTTTCGAAGACTTTTGATGAAAAGATAATGGAACCTAAGTAAAACATTTGATTATGTGTCAGTGTGTGAGTGAGAACAGCAGAGTCATTCTTCAAGAGTTACTTCATGCTCTCACTGAACTGAACAAGCCAGAAAGAATCTCAGCTCCTGAGTGGTTAGGGTTGAAGGTAATCAACAAACAATTATGAGGTCCCCTGTGTGCAGCTTTAGATGAAGGCAATGGGGAGCCCAGGAGACTTGGACCTTGTCTCTTCACCGAGTTCTATTTTGTCTTTGCTCCCCTCTTCCCCCTGCCCCTACCTTTTCATTTTTTTGTTTTCACTTTAAGGACATGCTGGAGTACTTTCTAAGAGGGGGTTATTGATGTGAAATAACAGATATGAGTCAAGAACATGTTTGTGATTGTGCTCTATTTCTTTTCTTTGTCTATCCTGCTTCACTCTTTACCCTTCCCGACTCTTCCCTGTGTCCTGGGAGGCTCACCCTCTAGGATTACATCAACAGTATGTGTGTGTGTTTTTACTTTTTTTTTCTTTGCGTTATGGCTTCAGGAACAGGACAGGAGTTCTGATGTGCTGAGCAGAATGACTTTGAGGTATTATTTCCAACCCGCACCTGCACGCTGTGCCAAGGCTGCCCACAGACATTGAAAGTCACAGAGCCTGTCAGAGCCTTGCCACACAACCCTCTCTGCCTCAGATTTCAGTACCACTCTTTTCTGTTCCTCTTCAGGCCCAGGAGTAGATCATGGCTTCTTCCTGCAATATTACTTGGTGATTTCTTAAAACTTCATCCTCATCTCTGTACACAGTTCTTTATTAAGGCCTCTTTAAATTACATAATTTGAGGTTGGCTGGAATGACTTCTGGGTAGATAGAGAAATGCCATGAGGAAAATCAGAAGCCTGCTTTGGGATGTACAGTGGGGCCTTGACTTACGAGTTTAACTCATTCTGAGACCGAGCTCCTTAAAGAGCTCGTTAAGGAGCTCGTTAACTCAAATTACTCTGTCAATTCAAGGCAAAAAATCAGCCAAGAGACAGCTGGTATCTCAAAAAACTCGTTAGTCGGGACACTCGTAAGTCAAGGCCCCACTGTATTGAGTTTGTGATATCCATGACACCTGAGTAGATATGCAAATGTGAAATCAGAAGAGAAAGCTGTGTTGAAGATAAAAACTTCAGAGATGACATAGAGATACCATATGCCAAAACCCTGTCCTAGACAGATGGATCTCAGTGGCCCAATAGGATGAAGGTAAAGATAGGAGGAGAGCTGGTGAAGTGCCGAGTGTTGCAAGTAAGCTCACCAGGCATCGGAAGTGCCACCTTCCTAGTCCCTGGGCAGAGGAAAGGAGAGATACCAGCTCCAGGAAAGGCTGGCATGAGGATTGGCCTATGAGCTATGATTAGCTCTGGTGCCTTCTGGCCTGGAACTAGGCCTCTCCTGGGGTCCTTTAGTAGGTTCAGTTTCTCAGCTGTGCCTGAGATTGCCCTTGTTGGTCACCCTCCCTGCCACCAGTCCCCAGTCTCCCAGGCTCCCTTTCTGAAACCGTCTCCTTCCCTGGTTCACTTTTCTAGATCATCTCTGTATTCTCAGGGAAATCTTTTCCTCGTCCTGGCTTATCACCTTCTACCTTCCTTTAGGATCTTCTTTTCCTCCTGCTATTACTCAATAGACTTCGATTTACCATTAAACCCAGAGTACAGATCATTAGTCATGGAAAACCTCATCTTCCTTTCCAAATCCTCCCTGGAGGGAAAATATTTGCATTCCATCTTTTTTGTGCATCAAAGAAGGAGGAAAAGCAGAGCCCCTGCCCCACCAAGCACACAAAGAATTTCAAGGAAAATGAGAGGTGTGATTTTTCAGATTTTATAATCTAGGCAAGGGGAGCTTGGATGGGAAATGAAAATACGAAGTTCACAATGAAATTGAAGCATTAGTCATGTATATAAATCCACCTGAGGAGTAAAATACAATTGGATATTGGAACACACCAGGAAGGTTTTTAAGAGGAAGGAAATTTGGGATAACAGTTGAAGAAGAGGAAAATGTGAATCGTAAGGAAAAAGAATTCTGATGATGAGAACATAAGGAGTATTCAAATACATAGGCAGAAACAAGAAAACTCTACTTCAAATATCCAAGCAGATTTATTTGATAAGACTTTTGGTGAGGAGCAGCTGAACCAAGAAAGGAAGAAAGCTCATCCATGAGACTGAGTATTAAATCTCCAGCCCAGAGTTAGGATAGAACAACAATGTGCTTTTTATGGTACCATCTGTAGTCACTATTGGGTAGATTAAACAGGGCTTTTAACTCCCCTATGTCTCCCTGTCATGATATGGAGATGTAGGTAACTTTGATTCATCTGATTTCCTTCCTCATGTCTGAGGGGAAGACTGTGCCACTCTAAGAAGGAAGATGAGAAAATATGGCAACCCCTCAGCAAACCCCCAGACCAGAGGCATGCAATCAGGCTCACAACTAGTCAATAAGGAAAGAGTTCATTCCAGCCAGGAAAGCTCCAAGCCAGCAACAGCTTCTAGAGCTTTCCACATACAGAGGACACATTTAGTCTAAGAGGAGGACGATCCAGCTGAATGAGTTCTAATCAACACTGATCAAGACAAGGTTAGTTCTGGTTTCGAGGTAGCCTCTCTAGATTGGGACAATAAATGGAAAGAGAACTTCACAGAAAGATATTTTTCTTTGAGGGCATCAATTAATTCTTTATACAGATACTACAATCAAATTTTAATTTTGAAATTCTGCATAAAACATAAGCATCTGTCAAGTCAACAAGAAGCCGAGGAAGAAAAAAATGATTGGACAAACTCTATTTGAGAGAACTGCACTGTGTTTGAGTGACAGAAATAATGACTGCACTCAAAGAGAGGGATCTGGAAGTGACCTTGTGTTGATCTAGGCTCCAATGATTATCAAGAAAATACCACCCTATTTTTATCTTTGAAACATGGGTTTTTATTATCTCCCCATGTAAATAAGTCACCTAGCAAATACTGTGTTATCTTTTAGCTCAGAAATAAAATTCAGCTTGAAGAAAACATTTTCTTTTGAAAACGTGGTACAAACTAATTTCTACTTTCGCTCACCATTGAATTACACATATTAGCATAGGAAACATGTATAAGAGAAATAAGCCCACCTGTCAGTCAGAGAAGAATGAAAAAATACATAGAAAGTTGAATAAAAGTAGGAAGGAAAAATGACAAATATATTAAATTTAATGTACCCAAACTTGTTGAGCGACAAGTACACTATTTCTTGACTATTAAAATTAAATTAAATATCCAAGGGTTACATGAGCTGGGGCATGTCTTCCAGTTGTTCTGGTTATCTATGAGAAACATATTAAGAAGTATTAAACAAAGAAATATTAATAATGAAAATGACTACAAACTCTGTTAACACTCAAAATGCAATTAGTTCATTTTAAAAAGTAAATAATAAGAGGCTTACAGGAAGGTATGCCAAGACTCAGAAAAATAAGCTGTAATATTCTTGTAGTACTATACTTTATATAGTATCATGCATATTTTTAGTGTCTCTTCTTTAAACATTTCATTAAGGATCAATCAAAATGATGTCCCGCATCATTGGAAATTAGAGGACAAGTTGACAAGGGAGAACCTGAAATAAGAAAACCAACACATTGTCGCATCAGTACAGATAGTCCTCTGTGTAGACAGTGGCCGTTGCTAACATATTGCAGCTGTGGCTTCAGTAAAGACCATGATTTCCCAGGTATGAACCAAAGACTACAAGAACCGTGAGACACCACATCTAAGACTCCCTGATCCAATAATTTGAGACACATCTGATGAAACATGTAATGTAAACAATTTTGTTTGTTTGTTGTTAACTACACGCCTTCACGGGTCCTTTAATATGCCATACCATGTCATAATGTCTAAGAAAGAACAATGCCATGATCATTTCCTGACCATATTTAACCATGGATTTTTTTTCATAAGCTTGTAATTAGTACATATTCCATGGTACTATTTTTGTTTCACAAAATGTCTCATCTTTCATAGAAAATACTTTGGGAAGTGACAGTGTGGAACATTGATCATCAGGAAAAAAAAACATTAGATAAATTACATACCAAGCAAGTGGTTCTGAAGTTTACTCTGCTATAAGCTAAGGATCTTGCCCAAATATAGGAAAATTGAGAAAAACTTTTTGCTTCTGTGTTCAGTGACCTTACCACTCTTGGTGAGTAGAGAAGGTTAAGACTGAGGAGGAAAAAGAGAAGAAGAGTAGGAGGTACAGGGGGTGTGAAAAGGGTAGCCTACTGATAACTTATTTTAGTTCTCAACTGCAGGCCCATCAAATAGTGAATAGCATTTACATAAAAAAAAGAATGAAATACTACCATTTATGACATTATGGATAGATCTAGAGGGTATTTATGCTAAGTGAAATAAGTCAGCCAGGAGACAAATACCACAAAAAAAGAATGAAATACTACCATTTATGACATTATGGATAGATCTAGAGGGTATTTATGCTAAGTGAAATAAGTCAGCCAGGAAAAGACAAATACCATATGATTTCATTTATATGTGGAATCTAAAGAACAAAATAAATGAATAGACAAACTAGAAACCTACCCATAGATACAAAGAACAAACTGATAGTTGCCAGATGGAAGAAGGGTTGGGAGGCTGAGTAAAAAACAATGAAGGGATTAGAAGTACTAAATGGTAGTTACAAAATAGTCACAGGAATGTAAAGTACAGCATTGGGAATACAGTCAATAATACCATAATAATCATATAGAGTACCAGGTGGATACTGGACTTACTAGGGGATCACTTCGTATATTTTATAAATGTCTAACCCCTATGCTGCACACCTGAAATGACTATAAAATAATATTGAATGTCAACTGTGATTGAAAAATAAAAAATAAGTAAATGAAAGGCACTCTAATGTAGAAGAAACAGTTTCTGCCCCAAAGAGCTAATAAGAAGAAGAAATTCAGCAAATACATCCAGTGGAAAGATTTGATTAAATACTGGGTTCTAAAAAAGAAATTAGAAGGAAGTATAACCCATTCATAGAACAGGTGAGAGTCAGGATTTTGTCATGCATGTAAAAAACAAGGTGTTTTGTTTTTTTAAAAACAAATGTGTAGCAATAAGGATCTTTCTTTCTTTGAAAGAGAAGACATTTCTTTGGAGTACTACAAAACTCCGCTGTGCTTCTCAATTTCCTCATCTGTAAAATGGAAACAATAATCCTTACTTTGCAACATTGAAAGACTGTATATAAACATTAAATATGGAAAGGATACATAAATTCTATAACAGATTTTCTGACACAGAAACAACATTCAATAAAAACAATCATATTATCACTAACATTACTAATACTATTAGAATTCATGCCCAAATCCCAGTCTACTATAAAATCTACATTTTTATCTTTATTAATTTAACTCAACACTAAAAAATATATTTTACAATAAAATCAGAAATTAGAAACCAATCCAATTTATCTAATTTTGTTAGGCATTCATGTTGATGGATATACAGAGTCAGCCCACAGAATTAATTAATGCCAACTATCATTGAAGATAAAAAAAAATACTTACACAAAGTGAAAAAAAATGGAATAATGATGTTTATGATATCCATTTGAGGATTTTCAGTTCCCCACTGGCAGTAAATATGCTATTGCTTCTTAGTTCTAGATGAAACAAAATAGTCCCTATTGAGTCATGGAACTTTGTTTCTGTCTTGAAGAAGTAATTACAGAATAATAATGGGATCACTAAGAAATTTATGAGAGTAAAATGTGTCCTTACCATAATCTCAAGATATGATGAAGTTAAGAAAGTCAGCAGACTCATCTCCTCAAAGCTACTAGAAACTGTTAATGTCTTCCAAATGTCAAAACAACACTACAATTTAGTTAAAAAATAGTCAACTTCCTTGAGTGTGTGTTAACAAAAGACATGAAATATACGCTTAAAATTTTTACATTTTCAACCAGTTTCTTTGAAGTCATTACAAGAATTTCAAGGTGTTGCACCCTTATGTCCCTAGTGCCCGGGGCCAGCTTCACTGTAGGGTACCAGAGCAGTCACACAGGAGGCTGTGCTGAGAAGGGTCTCACACTTAGGGTGCAATTCTTTGTGGTTGGCATCTTAAAGGTCTTAGTAATTTGGTCTTGAACTTGATTTGTGTTTTGTTATTGTTTTTGTTTTTTTTAATTTTTACTTATATCTTTTTTTAAAATTTTTTTTTATTGCTTAAAGTATTACAAAGAGTATTACACGTCTCCTTTTTTTTTCCCCCTTGACTTCCCCTGGCCTCCCCTACCCCCAGTGTCTTGTGTCCATTGGTTATGCTTTTGATTTGTGTTTTGTAATTAAAGTCCTATGGGACACTGGAGCATGTGACACATGCTTGGATCCTTGGCCCACATTGAGATCCTGCCTCCTGCTTCCCTGACATGGGTCCTTGACTACCCAGCACTTCATCCCTGCTACATTGGGTGCTATTGAACCTCTCCCTTAATGCCCGTGTCCAATAACCTTTGCTGCCCTCCACCCTGGAGTGGAGAGTTGGGATTAGACGTATGGCCTCCTGTGTCTGGGACAGGGGATGATGGCATCTGTCTTTGTCCAAGGCTAGAAATACCATGGCACATTTATGGGTGACAACCAAGCTTCTCATCCGCACCTGAATAGGTGCCAAGCGTGCCTAGATAAAAAAAGCAGAGGAGAAACAGGAGCTGTTTTGAATGCCTTAAACACAATTGTGTGAGGAGGCAAAGATCTTAAGGAGCCAGCTTGGCACCCTCGTGGGACTATGGAGAAAGACCTGTGCAGAACCATGGTGTCCTATTTCCTGTAGCAACGGGATGCCCTGAGGCTCCATGTGCAGAAACAGGAGGCCAAGCACAGGCAGCTGGCAGATGCCATCCTGACTGGGCACAGACAGGTGGGGAGTTGCAGCTGTAGAGCCAGGCCTGGCAGGAGGCCTGGCAGGCTGTGCATAGAGAACAGAAGGAACTGGTGGCCTTGCTAATGGAGTCTGAGTGAGGAGGAGATGCCAGATCCAGGAGTAGAGGGCAGTCAAGGTCGAGGGCCTATGGCCCAGCTTGCTGGGCCTGGGCAAGCTGCCTCTGACAACAACAGAAATGGTGCCCAGTCCCAGAGCAGTGATGGAATTTGTTGGAGGATGAGGCCTGAGCAGTCTCCACTGTCACTATACTTCCTCTGGGGCCACACACACACACACACACACACTCACTAACACTGCCTTCAGATTCCTCCATGTTTTCTTCTAACTTCAGGATTTAAGACCAGTTTCCACCCTGGGAATCAGGCACCATGCTTTCTCTCCTTGAGTTTCAGGCGAGCATCCTCCCCGCACCACACACACACACATGCACGCACGCACGCACGCATACACACACTCCTAAGTTCTCCCTAGGACCTGCCTTGGGGACTCTGCTTTCTAACACACACACACGCACGCACACACACACACACGCACACGCACACATACACACACTCCTAAGCTCTCCCTAGGACCTGCCTTGGGGACTCTGCTTTCTCTCTCCACTGATTGCCCTTACCACATTCTCTGCACATCTATAAAAATAAACTTTCACTACCCAATATTTCTTTAAATCCCCTGTAGTGAACTGTCAGTTGTGGACTGTGGTAGTGAGCCTGTGGGGAAAGGAGCAGCCCTGGAGGTGGAGTATCCCAAGAAGTGGAGTATTCCATTGCCTGAGGGAGTGCAACCTTAAATAGCAAATACAATACAGCAGGAGAGGTCAAGAAAGGGAGTGCAAAAAAGAACTTGTATATATTAGTACCTCCAATGGCATTTTTCCTGCGTTTTGAATAAGCAGCTCCATACTTTCGTTTTTGACTTGCACCCACAAATTCTGTAACCTGCCCTACCTAGTTCCTATTGTGCTGGGCACACAGTAGAAACTCAGTGTATTTCTTCAATGGATGGTGGACATAATCTTTATTAGAGACTGCCATTGTCAGTCTTGACAATTTCACTTACCAAGTAGTGAGAAATTATATTTTTCATTAAGGATAATGTATCCTGTTAGGTACAAGAAGGGGAAAGTAAGAGTAACTAGTAACACATTTTTAGCTGATTAGATAACCTTCATAGCATTCTTATTCTTGTCCTTATATTAGCCATAGACAAAGGTCAAGACTCAGGACTATACTATGCCTAAATTCAGCATCTTTTACTCTTGCTTCAGTGCAAGAGTATTAAGGGGCCCAACTTATGGAACTCGAAACATCTTTTCTTCTAATAATTTCAGGTTTTCTCTCATTCTAAGCTTCACTTTTGTATAAGACTGCCTTTGGAGAAAAAAAACAACACGTTAGAAAATCACTACCAGAAGAGGCATCTTTAAAAAATAAAATCTGGCCTGGCTTGTGTTGCTCAGTGGTTGAACATTGACCCCTGAACCAGGAGGTCATGGTTTGATTGCCAGTCAGGGCACATGCCCGGGTTGCAGGCTCGATCTTCATAAGGGGCATGCAGGTGGCAGCTGAAAAATGATTCTCTCTCATTAATGATATTTCTATCCCTCTCTCCCTCTCTTCCTCTCTCTGAAATCAATAAAAACATATTTTAAAAAATAAATAAATAAAAATCTGGAGACTTCCACTTCTGGGAAGATGAAGTAGACATAATTTTCTCTACTCCTTCCACTAAGAAGAACTAAATACCTTTGTCATTATGTATAAAACAAGTCAAAAAGGACTCAGGAAAGTGGAAAGAAGACAGCAGACCAGGGAGGGACCTCAAGACCCGTGGAATGACATGGTGGCAAGTTCTTGGATTTCCTTCTTGCCTCACACTAGGAACGGGAGAAGCAGGCAACCTAGAAATGCCAACTGGTACAGACACAAAAGGATTGCAAGCAAAGCCTGCTCTCTCTAGCCAGAGGACCAGGAAAGGGGCAGCCGACCAAGACAGAAAGCTTTTAGGCAGTCAAAGACTACTGGGGAAAAAATGTCACAAGTTGGGATATAATAAAAATTAGAGAGATAAAAAAAATCCTAGAGGAGGAATTTATTGAGCACTATGCTATAGTCATGAAAGTGTTAATGCACATTTCTAAAAACCCCAGTCTACATGTTTATGTACTTCCCAAAGACCTTGGCATTCTAGTATTTTAATATATGCCTTGGGTGTTTATTAATAGGCACTTTGGAAAATCATTCGGGCCACTGGCTTCATTCCTTTTAGTGCTGGGAAATAGTAATTTACTAAATAGCAAGTCATTAATGTGAAAGAGTTAATGGAAAGACTGTGTTATGCATTTTGATGGTCTACTTCAATAAATATAACCACACGATGATGATTATTTAGAAATATAAGTAGCAGTAGTAAATCTAAATAAAAGCATTATTTACAAAGTTGAGGCCAGTAACATTTTCCCACCTATTGGTAGTATGAAAGTGATTTTATTTTGTCTTTTTATTCTACATTGTGGGAAATTTAGAATAAAAAAAAATCATTTCTGGGGAAGTCCAAGAAAAGAACTTGGACTAAGGATGATTATAGTGTGTTGTTTATCTCTGAAATTGTTATGTGTACTATCAAGTGAGATGTATTTACTCTCCTTTACTTCACTCGCAAGGCTAAGCATTATAGTCTTCACAATGATGGCAAGTCTTCTCTACTATTTCTATGTAACAGTGTCCCAGTGAGAAAGAATATGAAACGAGGCAGGGATGAGGGAGACATACTATCAGACCGCTTCTTTCTTTTCATTTCCTGGAGCCAATCTGAATGAAGACCCAGAGAGAGAGGTAGAGGAGCTGCCAAACACAGACAATAGGAGAAAAGAAGTGAGGAGATGAGAACAGGTACCAAAAGCATCCTGGGGTGAAAATGAGAAGCCGGAGATTTGTCATTTGCACTGGTATCATTTTCTGTTATATTTTAAATCTGAGGATTTTTTTATGGAGGAAGTTGTTACACTTTTATATAAAGGCTCAGAGAAAGCTCAACTTTAGTTGAATGCACCTGTTCCTCATTGAATTTTGAGTCTATTTCCTTAACACATAGTCAAACAAACAAAAACTTTAACTACTATGGTGAATTTGAATTATTCTTTTGAATTTGTTCGGTTATTATAGTCATAGAATGCATGTATGTTTGCACCCATCTTTTTATTAAATATATTTTAATTGAATCTTCACTAATATGCCTAATATAGCACTTTTTTGTTTAGCTTTCTGTATTCCTTGTTTATACTTTTGAGTCCTGAAATTTGCTTCTGACAAGAGTATATTGCAAGCTGGTAGAAGTTAACCATTGGTCAATAACCATGATTGATCATTAGTTAATAACTATGAATCAGCCATGGAATGATTTGACCTTGGTGATGATGTCTTTGCCCCATCCAGTCACTTCTATCTTGTATAGGGCTTACAATCTCATTAAATTTTGCTTTGATGCTCTGTGGGCTACTCTCATCCACCCAATCAAAACATTCCAGTTCCAGCCTAGTGATAGCTAACCAGCAGCATTATTAACTGTGACTAGCCCCCCAAAAGAGACTCTACTAAATACTTTGATGATGCTCTTTAGAGAGTAGATCTCTAGGGCCTGTGTTCTACTGGCCCCTAGGATTTAAAAGATGACTGGTCGAGGTGCTCTGCAAGGAAAAGAAAAGATACCTATTTGCATCCCCAAAGACTTTTTGGAGAAGGTAGAAAGGTCTGGTAGGGTTTTAAGGCCCTTCATAATCTGCATTGGCCTCTTTCTCAAAGAGCAACTAGGACATAACCCATGCCAGATATACTCCAGACCCACTCTTCCTCCTTTCACATCCTGTTCTCTGGGGCAGGATGTGGAACCACGTGGGCTGCATCAGTTGACTCCTCACTGGCTAATAGTGGGGTTCAGCCAATAGGGAACCTTGGCAAGAGAAGAAGAAAGAAATATAAAGTCCAGGCACTTATCTCCCTACTTAAGAAATTGCCTCAGGCTGATGGTGTCTCCTGACAGAAGGTCACTTCTCTCTGGGCCTCCTTTCTTATCACTATCCTTCTGTGTTTCAGTAATTCCTCCCATGCATCATCCCTCAGGATTGGAGGTAACAGCCCACTATTGTTAGCCTCAACTGCCCCTTGTGGTTTCCCTTCACTCTACACCCACCTCTGTGAATAGTCCTTCTGAAATAGGTCCTCCTTGAATTATGATAATTTATGTGTGTCTATTTCCTGTTGAAATCCTGGTTGACATATAGTAAATAATTAATAGTTAATATTTATTAAATGTTTACTATTCTAAAAGATTTATGGGTACTGAATCATTAAATCCTCCCAATAGGCCTTATCAGGAGGTACTATTGTTATCCCCATTTTATAACCGAGGAGAGATTAAACCATATGCCCAGGGTACGTAATGAGAAAGTGGTGGGATGTGATTTGCCACTAGAGAATTCTGTTTTCAGAACTTAGGCTCTACACAAATGCCCATTCAATGAATGAGTGCAGCTAGAAATGTGTGAAGGTTGCAGTTTTACCTGCAACCTTCAAAGGTACGGAATATAATTTGCAATTTTAGCTAATTTAATCTATAAAGAGTTACTTTGCTTTATTTTGCATTTTGTTAATTAATAAACATTTATTTTTGTATGTTATTCCTAGCAATTTGTCCTCAAAATAGATTGTCTTTTTGTGGTCTTTGAGATCTTTAGGTACTTCTCCCATTTTATGAGCTCTTTCTGCAATAAAATTTTCCCAATTTTATAAATTTTAATTGTTATTATATTTTAGATACAAAAACTAATATATTTTTTTCTGAAAACTTCATTTAGAAAAGCTGGTTTTCTTATTAAAGAAAGACATGGCCATTGAAGCATGTTCATGAAACACATAAAAGGAAAAGAAGTCAAATAAAATTCCTTTAGAATCATACCAACCAGTGGTAACCATTTTTCCCAACTTGAGTTACTTTCATATAGGCTTTATTTAATGTTTGTAAGTGATATTTCATAATACATATTATTATGAAGCTTTTAAATTTAAAGCATTTTGAATATCTTTGTATTTCTCCACATTTTATATATGTTTTCTGACTTTATTTCCATATAAAATTTTTGTAACTAAAATAAAGTGCTTGCTGACTGCAAAATATTTAACTAACAAAAATATTTCCCTCTGTCATCACTGCCCACGCTCTGCTTGGGGAGATGCACGAGACAGCTTGTTGTACAGCCTTCAGGTCTTTTGAGGTATGTGCAAACATGCATCCATGCATGTATTATATGGGCATATTGTTGGCTTAACTGACCCTCTACTTTTAATATTTATTTGGAAACCCAAGGCTTTTAATAGCTGACATACTCAAGGATATATGGACACTATCTTTGAGATAAAAACTGACCCAAAACTCAGACAAGCCATACATTTTTATGGGATACTAAAATCAGGCGACATTTTTTTTTTCAGGATTCCTCAAAGAGAAACAGTACGATAGTAAAGCACATCTTCCACAACATATTAATAATAAACGTAACAATTTGCTTCAAAGGGAAATTTCCTTTTATAATAGTTATTCCACATTAAGAAATGGTATGTGTTTGTTGTAAAAAACCTAAGAACGGAGTACTAGTATAAGAAATCTAAAGAAAATAAAAGTTCCCCATGATTCTCAGTACTCCCAAATAGTTACATTTCTCACTTCAATGTAAATTTATTTTAACTGGTTTCTCCTCATGCAAAGATCACACAGTTTACATATTATCAAACATTCAAGGTCAGGAACAAACGATTGGAGTGAACAGGTTCTGACCAGCTGTTGTGCCCAGTGAGAGTTTGTTTCCCGTGTCCTACTTCATGGCATTCTAAGAAGGTCCTGACCCCCTCCCATTCTCTACGTGATATCACTGTCTCCTAGTAGTTATGGTTCCGATATCCTCCCAATGAAATCGAGGTTGGTGTCCGTTATTCAATGCCAAGAATCTTAAATGATACACTGTGAAGTGGAGATTTCCATATTATTTTTCTAAATTACTGTTTAGTTCTCACAACACCATCTGTTGAATAATTCTTATCTCTGTTTTTTCCTACTCAAAATATTCTATGAGATAATGAAGTCTCTTTCTAGTTCATATTATTCCTTAAACTAGCTGTATAATTTCCAACTTTGGCATTTTTATTAGAGGCACCTTCTCTCATTCAACCAATATTTATTGAGCAGCTTCTATGCGTCAGTCATAATAGTCATGAAAACAGACCAAGAGGGGCAAAGACAGAGTGTGGTCAGGTACGTTATTTTACGGTCAGTGGTCATAAGATTTCCTGATTAAGTGACAGTTAAGCAGAAAATTGAATAAAAGTAAGAATGGAGCTCTGTGACTATTTGGAAGAAAATCATTTTAATCAGAGGGAAAAGCAAGTGTAAAAACCTTGCAGTTCAAAGAACTGACACATTTGAGGAAATGCAAAGTGGCCAGTATGTCTGGAGTTAAATGAGTCAAAGAAGAAGCAGGAGAGGATGCTGGGAAGAGGCTTGGATTTGGAGACTCTAAGCCTGTGGGCTCCTGAAGGCCTATGGCTTTTATTCAGAAGGAAATGAGAAGACATGAGAAAATTTTTTTGCCAGGAAGTAAAATTCACTAACATTCCTGGCTGTTGTTTTGAGAATAGACAATGGAGGGAGAGGTGCAGAGGTAGGCAGGACAAGAGTGGCCACTGGGCCACTAACTAGGTGAGATCTTTATGATGTGTCAGAAATGGGAGGATAACCCTTGGGAGGGATAGTGTGGATTAGTTGTAATTCTCCAGAGAACTAGAGTCTCATCTTATTTGTCTTAATATTCCTGGTGTTATCCAGCCAAGAGCTTGACATTGTCCCACAAATGCTCCTTGAATAATCTCTCTCATTGGACATCCACGGTCACAATCTGCTGGACTTCCAGGCTGGAGGTCTCTCCTCTCTGTAACTATGTCTCTAATTTTGAACCCTTCCCCTCAGAGAACATGTGCCAATGGGAGGGAAAAACAAGTGTGAAAACCTGGAGGTTTGAATAGGACTGACACATTATTTTCTGTTCTTCAGAGCTTTTCTTAAACACTCCTTCTTCTGACAAACCTTTTCCATGGACAACTCTCTACCTATCAAACCCTGGTGAATAGTGAATCATTCATTTGCTTAGTTAAGAGCTAGTTACTGAGGCTTTTGTAATATACCTGTCAATAAAACAAGCAACAATGCCTGCCATCAGGCAGATTATATTCTATCAGGGAAAGAGAGAAAGGAAGCAATAGGCATAAAAGGTGAACCTTTTTATGAAAAGACTAGGGGCCCAGTGCACAAATTTGTGCACTGTGACGGGAACTGTGGGCTGCGAGACTACGGTGGGCACAGGGGCGGGTCTTGGCCCATCCTCCCTGCCCTTGCCCAGCCCCTCCCTCCATGGCCCCTGGTCCCCTGTCAGCTGGCAGCTCTGTTTCCTCCACCACCACTCCTACTCACTGACAGCGCCTGCCCCACTCACACCCACTGACAGTGTAGAGTGATTTGGGCCAGCACTGTCAGCAGGTATGAGCAGCAGCTGCTACCCCAATCGCCCCTCAGGAGCAGGGGGAGGTGGAGAAGCCCTCAGGGGCGATTGGGACCAGCAGCCGCCACTAGCGCCCACTGATGATGCTGAGAAATCAGAACCAGTGCCAGGCGCCAGCAGTGGGTGCGAGCGCCAGGTGGAACCACAGTGCACAGACAGTGCACAGAAGCAAAGAATTTTCAGTAACTACCAGAGGCTCGCCCCAGTGACAGCGACCAGCACCCTGCCTTGGTCTGGTGCCCCCACTCACCTCCACCATCCTGCCATGGCTGACACCCACCATGTTCCACGTTCTACCTCCGGCTGTCAACGCCCGCCATGTTCCGTGTGCGCCCCCTGGTGTTCAGCGCATGTTGTAACAACCAGTTGTTCAGTTGTTCGGTTGTTCCACCATTCAGTCTATTTGCATATGAGCCTTTTATTATATTGGATGATAGGAGCACAACTGGGATCAGGGCTCAGAGCTGGTGGCAGAGGTGGCCACATGACTGACATGGAGGGCAGCTCAGATTCACAATGAGCTGCTAGATGCACTTGAATCCTTAAAACAAGTCTTCTGTTTCTTTACAATTCATTTCTTATTAACTTTCTAACACAATGGGAAAACATGTTTACTAGTTTTAACAAGCATTACAACATACATTTATGTCAGTGATTTTCGACGTTTTAATCTCATGGCACACATAAACTGATTACTAAAATTCTGTGGCCTGCCAAAAAAATATATTTTTGGCTGATCTGACAAAAAAAATGGTATAATTTTGATTCATTTGTACTGGAGGGCTATTGTTGTGTTGGCTGTTGTCATATTTTTATTTGACAATCTAAGGGAAAAGAGGTCAGTGCCCCTAACTAGTCAGGTATTGCATGCTTTAAAAATTCACTGATTTATATAGCTTTTATAGTTCACAAAGTGTTTTCATACTTTATTAAAAAATACTCACTTGACCTCATATCATTGTTGTGTTAGATAACATTCCACATTTTATATAGAGAGACACTGAGATAAATTTACAAGATTTAATGCAAAAATATAAGTGACTGATGCAGAAATATAGACCAGTTCCTGAAAATATTTTTGAAAATTATATTCTATAATAATTTTTAATGTAAATTTTTTTGGCATTGGGTCATTATTCCATTGATATATACAGCATACACATAGTGTCAGCAAACTGTGTAGTTAAGTACGTATTAGCATGAATTAAAATCAAGGGAAGCAATACTTACAAAGAGTTTATTTGTCACCACCTTTACATATTGGATCAGAAATCTTAGAGTTTACAAGGTCCACTTTATAAAATGAGATTTGTTATTTTGTTTTATATGTACATAAAAATTTCTACCATAAGCCTATTTATTGATTGATTTTGTGATAATCTTGATCTCATTATGAGATTTAGTGTAATAATGGGGGAAAAGGTGAAAAAAGGTCAAGAAGAAAGAATGTTACATGAGTAGGGAATGAAAAGGAAATTGACTCAATTTTCATACAATTGCAGGAGGAGACATTGAAAGGGGCCTGCTGATTGCAGGTCATACAACTGCACCTTAGGTTGACCCCACCCCTCCCCCCTCCAAAGTAAGGTATCTTCCTCCTAGAGAAGGAGGCACCCTCCAGAGTCTCAAATCAATCATTATTAAGAAAGTCAATGTTGCCCTAACCGGTTTCACTCAGTGGATACAGCGTCGGCCTTCGGACTGAAAGATCCCAGGTTCGATTCCGGTCAAGGGCATGTACCTTGGTTGCGGGCACATCCCCAGTAGGGAGTGTGCAGGAGGCAGCTGGTCGATGTTTCTCTCTCATTGATGTTTCTAACTCTCTATCCTTCTCCCTTCCTCTCTGTAAAAAATCAATAAAATATATTTTTTAAAAAAGAAAGCCAATGTTAACCCCAAACCTGCTTTACTCTATTTTGCTATAGCATTTTAAATTTGGGTCTTGGTGAGTTGCTTTTGCCTCTAGTAATGAACTGTTTTCTTAAGCCTGCTTAATGTGATGATGTATCTTTGCTTGATAAATTTATATGATGGGGAGCAATGTTTCATCTAGTTTGAACAGCAAAGAATAAATCCCCAACCTCTCACTTTTATTTTTCACAGACAGATAGGGACGGAATTTTAAATTGGCCAGGTCTATGTAGTCTTTCAACACAGTGGTTGATGCAGGACGAGTTCTAGAAGAAGTGACAGTCACAGTGTGACTAGTCCAAGAGAAATCAGAGAGAAAGAATCTCCCTTTGATAGACCATAGTCTCCTGCACATTCCATGGCAATCTTTTTTTTTTTAAAAAAAAATACGTTTTTTGTTGATATTCAGAGAGAGGAAGGGAAAGTAAAGAGAGAAACATCAATGATGAGCGAGAATCATCGATTGGCTGCCCCCTGCACATCACCTCCTGGGGATTGAGCCCATAACCTAGGCATATGCCCCAACTGGGAATAGAAACATGATCTTCTGGTTTGTGAGTCAATGCTCAACCACTGAGCCACACCAGCTGAACTCCATGGCCATCTTAATGCTGGGAAATCTCTTTCTTTAAGTTGTAATGCCATCTTTGTGGGTCATTTATTGGAGTAATTACTTCATCTCCTCCTGCCATGAAAAATTATAGAAAAATACTTAGCTTTCCAATAGTCACATTTTTTATGTTGTATCCTATCACAATATAAGTTAATACTCCTTTTTGGCTAGTGTTTTTATTAAAGAAGCAAAATTACTACTTTATGAAGAATTAGAGAGGATCGTTTTTTAAAATTCTAAACATTCTATGCCAAATGCCATACCACACACAATTTAAAGTAGCCAGTCTCTGATTACTTTTATGTCTGTATAGCCCTGCTGATTATCCTATCTGATGTCTTCTATTGAATTGTGTTGCATGGTTTCACAGGACAGCAGAGGGAAATGACTTGGAGAATACAAAAAAAAAAGTATAAAACTTTGGAACAACAGCTTAAAATGTTTAATGAATTATAAACAGCTTCCACTGTTTAAATATCTCTGAGCAGTGCAATGACAAAGAACAGGAAGGAAGGAATAGAAAGCTGTGCAGTTTATAATTAGAGCTATTAGGGGTACTAAAGTGACTACAGAAAACAGCTACTAAAAGCAAGCTGCTCACCAAACCTTATACAAAACACATGCTCGAAGGTGTGTCTACACTAGTCCTTTAAAGGGAAATACATTAAAGCACATTTATATCTGCCTGGTGTCAGCATGTAGGCAACAAAAATGCATTATGCCCAAAGAATGCTTTCTATTATGTGCAATAACATCTATATTATACCTCACAATGATGGGCATTATAGTGGTGTCACTGCCATAGCTTTCAATGTTAACACTATTGGAAAATGGACTCTTTCTGAGTACCTTTAAAAAATGCTTGGTGCAAGCATAGTGTTCACCAATGAATTCATGTCACTCCCAAATGAATTTTATTTGTCTATAAAGCATAAACACGCCTTATGTAGGTATGTGTAAGATTTTTCCCTTTTACTTATATATTTGGGACATTTTGAGCAACTTCATTATTATGAATGAATTGTTTTGGGGTCATAGTGAGCTACTTTGGTTGTTAATTATAGCTTGACTTGGAGTCTAAGAAGAGCCATGTCTGAAAAGGGACAAGAAAGACTGTGCCAGAAACACGTCATACTGCTTATAGTGCTCATAACTCATAGTGTTTGTAATTAAACAAAATAAAACAAACAACAAGAAACTACCACTCTACAAGGATTGGTATACAATTTTTGTTCATAGCCCAGTTATCTTCAATGCCTTGAATAACTACTTCACCATAGTCTTATAGTACAGGGTGTCTGCAAAGGCAATGGCAAAATTCAAATATGAATTAGTTCAAGACAACTTATATAGATTCAAATAGTGATACATCCAGTGGAAGTGTGATGGCTATTCATTTTGACATCAAAGGTCTTTGATTGATCACAGCTATTCCCCAAAGCCTATTCCCCACAGCCTTTATATTTGAAAGAGGCAGGCTTAAGAGTCTCTAAATATTGGCCCAAGTATTGTTCTATTACTAACAAGCTGGGTAGCATTGCATGTTGACTCTATCTCTCTGAATCTTGGTTTCCTCTTTTATGTGATGCTGATTATGTTACCTAGTTCATAAGATTTAGTAGACTAAGTATAATATATATCTATAGATAGATATAGATATAGATATAGATATAGATTAGATATAGATAGTCACAAACTGAAACATGTGGACAATCTACATATAGGCCATGGACCCTAATAAACAACTAAATTATGTTTAATTTCAGCACTATTTGTGAGCCATGGGAGGAATAAAAAGGGGTATAAATCAAGATTCTAATCCTTGGAGTAGAAATTGTAAATTGAAATATGATATGCAGTCTAATCTGTAGACATATATAGTTTGGCAGTGAAGAGTTTAGTTCTATTGGAGAAGGCAGGAAGTAATCCTTGAGTCAAATTTTGAGAGAATAGTGGCCGTGAATTTGCAGAGAGATGGCTTTTTAGAGATATGAAATTCAACAAAGGGGAAGAGAACTAAAGTTGTTTGTCTCTGCTCAGCTTCCTTTGTGAAAATTCTAAATCTTTACTAGTTTTTTCAAGGGTGTTGTCACTGCCCCCATCCCAGTGCAAAGCATTACCTCCTATTTTAGAAAGAAAAAAGCAGGCCATTCCTCTCCCTAGTCAGACTATACTCAGACTTATTCTGCCTTCAGTCCCATAGAAAAATCTGCTTCTTATTTAGTTCCTGACTTCTCCCGGGGCTTTCAATCTATCCCCTTCTCATCCCCTTTTCCCTGGCTATAGCTGCTATGTCATTTATTTCCCCTCCCCCCTCTATTTTTAGCCTCTCCCTCTTTACTCCTGCTGAGTCCTTCTCTGCTGTCTGTAAACACACCTAAGTATCTCCCTTATGTATTTATTTATGAATTCCTCCACTTCCCATGTGTTTTCTTTTTTTTAAATATGTGTGTGTGTGTTTTAAATTTTAGAGAAAGAGGAAGGGAGAGAGAAAGAAATATTGATGAGAGAGAGAAACATCCATCGGCTGCCTTCTACACATCTCCCTACTGGGGACTGAGCCCACAATCTGGTCATGTGACCTTACCTGGAATCAAATAGGTGACCTCTCAGTGCATGGGACAATGCTCAACCAACTGAGCCACACCAGCCAGGGCTGACCATGTGTTTTCTCTAATTAATGTCCATTTATCTTCATGGTTATGCTCTGTAAGTAGTCTTCTGTACATCTCTATATTTCCTTCACATTTTACCTTCAAACAGCCAAGCCCCAATGTCTACTGCACCACAGAAACCTCCCTGGAAAATATCTCTAAGTCCAAACCACTCTTCATCTGTCTTTGATTACTGTGTGGCACTCAACCCACTGACCATCCCCCTCTTCTTGACTTTCGCCTCAATTATTTTTCAATTACTCTTGTTCTCTCTCAATTCCTTATTTTCTGTCTTCTTCACACATTCCAAGGCCTATTCGAGTCTAAATGCTCTCTAGTTTTGTTTTGTTTTTCTCTTTACGTTGCTTCCAACCTCACTCTATCCACTTTCTCAGAACAATTTCATTTCCTTCCTGAGCTACAGCTACCACTCTATTTCGATAAGTCCCGAACAGGTATCTACAGTCTCTGTCTCTTTTGAGTGCCAGTGTCTACCAGCTTTCCACCTTGATGTCCAGAGGCACTCGGAAACAGGCCAGTTTCTTCTGAGCCCCTCTCTCAGTGAATGGCATCGATTTCAATGAGGCAGCTTAGATAGATCTAAAAAATAATTTTAACATTTCCCCCTTTATTCTCTGAGCCATCCAACACACCCTGCAGGTTCCATGCATCTGGTGTCTTGGTATTTGCCACCCTCAGCCCTCCCCCCGCTCCCTGGTTCAGGCCAATGGCTGCACTCGAAGTTTAAAACCTCATCATTTCTTGTCTGGATGTTTGACATAAATGCTCTGCCAGCCCTGTCACTCTTAGATCCATCCCTCACATCTCTTCAGAGATCTCTTTAGAATGGCTTAACAAATTACCACAAACTTGCTTAAAACAACAGAAACTTATTCTGTCAGTGATAAAAGTGTAATAGACACACCAGAATTTGAACACTTACTCTAGCCTGACTGAGCTAATATCTAAAGGATCCAGTTTAGATGAAGGGCTTTGGTGCTATATGAAGGAAAGAAAGGATCTAAACTAGACAACAGGGGGACTTTAAGAAGGAAAAGGCGAAAGGGATGAGAGAAGTTAAAAGTGGGGAGGAGTGAAAATTCCTACAGATAGAGGATCAGTTGAGTTGTAGTTTATTTGCTTATTCCTTCAAACAACACATATTCCTAAGGTTCTATGTTATGAATTAATCCTGGATGTGTCAGAAACATACAAGCATTGGTTGAGGTCAGGAACTGCTGTTACTTCAATTCATAGTAATCGTTAGATGTACATACAGCACATAACATGATGTGATACCTGAATAAACACCAAGGGATCAGTTCATGCCATTTGAGAATCACTAATACTAATATCAAGATGCCCTGAACTCCTCTGTAATGATTTCCTTTGCTGTATTGCTGACACCAGTCTTGGTCCATGGTAAGCCTAGTGTAAGATGGTTCATTAACACTTCATCTTCTACTACTTCTTATATTTTTCTTTTAGAGAGTTAATAAATAAACCCTTTTATTTCTGGTCAATTGATTTTGACAAAGATGCCAAGACAATTCAATGAGGAAAGAATATTCTTTTCAACAAACAATGTTAGAACAATTGGGTATCTATATGCAAAAATAAAAACAAAATAACTCAGATTACTATCTCATATAATATATCAAAGTTAACTCAAAATGGATTGCAGATCAAAATGTAAGAGCTAAATTATACAACTTTTAGGAAAAAAATAGAAAAAAATCTTTGAAACCTCAGTTAGACAAAGATTTATAAAATATGACCCCAAAAAAGCATGATTTATAAGGGGAAAATGATAAAATGGAATTCACCAACAATAAAATGTTTTGCTCTTCAAAAAAATTTTGGTAGATTAAAAAAATGCAAAGATAAGGCACAGACTGAAGCAAAATATTAGCAAAGTATATATCTGATAAAAGATTTGTATTTAGAATACATAAAGTACTATTACAACTCAATGGGAAGTCAACAACCCAATTTAATAATGGACAGAATATTTAAATAGATATTTCACCAAAGAAGATACACACATATCTAATACACACATGAAAGGATGCTATTAGTCATTAGGGAAATATACATTAAAACCACAAGATAACACTATACACACATACTAGAATGGCTAAAATCCAAAAGACTGACAATACCAAGTGTTGATAAGGTTATGCAGAACACACAATACAGTGTACAGATGATGTGTTGTAGAATTGTGCACCTGAAACCTGTATACTTTTGATTAACTTCACCTTCTTCAGCCTCCAAGTTCTTTGTTCATTCTGAGTTTATTGAAAATGGTAGTTTTTGGTGCCAGCATTACTGCTCCAGCAACCTCTCTTCTGCAGCTGCAGGCAAAGTATGTGCAACTCCTGATGGACACCATTCACTAGACTTTGGAAATATTTGCCAGTAACACTGTTCTGCAAATGCCACATGCCAACACAAAACAGATAGAATCAAATGCAACACTGCGTACTCCTCTTGTGACAAGACAAAAAAGGAGGACAGGATACAAAGAAGTTCTATAAAACTGGCTATATTATTATAGAACAAAATATGAAGCAATGAAGGAAGCATTCAGTTGAGCAAACCCACTGGAGAGCATGCAGAGTAGAGTCTGCTGGTACCTTGACCCTTGAGAATACATAAAGGATGATGAAGAACGGATGGGGCGGAGAGTCAGGATGAGACCATTAGCAACATTTGAAGGCTCACTAGGCATAGCTGGAAGTTGACTCTATCACACCATTCACCAACGCAAATAGTGTACATGGAGTCCATCCAGATTCCATTTTTTAACTGTGAAAACTATACATTTATTTATTTTTTAATTTATTGGGATGGCATTGGTTAATAAGATTATATAGGTTTCAAATGTAGATTGCTATGAAACATGCTCTATATATTGCATTGTGGGCCCCAGCTTCTTTTAATATATGTTTGAATTCATAGCTGTGTATTTTCTCTTTTCATAAGCTCTTCGACTCTTTTGAGTCACTGAAGTATAATTTAGTGTACTGAGGACAAATTTATTAAACTGCTAAACGTTCTGAACATTACCTGGATACTTAGAAACAGTTTACATTCTTCCATAGTGTTTAATAGATCTAAAATAGCCCATACCAAATGCTACATAAATTTACTTATTACATTCATTTTTTATGAGAACAGGGCTTTCAATGTTAGGTACAGCCATATGTGAACTAAATGAGTATTACGTATGTCACACCAACTTGAGATTTAATGCCCATGCTTCAGTCACAGGTTTACCATCCCCTTTTGAGATCGAATCAGGTTTTCGTGCATTCCACGTGAGCAGCTAAGAGTGTATTGGTGCATGTCAGCAGCAACAAGGAAAGCAACTGAATCAAGAAAGGAAAAAAGAACACCAATTGATTTACTCCCATAGTACGTATAAAAGCTTTCTTACTTTGTGCAATTCCTGTGCAAAGTTTATCACCCTTTAAAAATCATCAAAATATGAATATTTTAACACATTATGATGTTTGGGTCATATTTTAAGAAAGTCAATAAAGTTTTATGAAACTGTTTTACCATTTCTTTAAAAACCTGCAGTTTTCTCTTTAATGCTCCCTCATTCTGGAGTGACAGGCTGCCTCAGCATTGGATTTCCACCTCCTTGCCTTTGCTGGAATTAGTCACTGACAACCAGACCTCTAATGTTATTTTAATGTTGGGGGAGGGGGTACTTTAATTCAAATATATTTTCATTTTAAAGTTATAATGACTAAGTACACCTGCTCACTTAAAAATTAGCACCTAGTTAGGCAGTTTTCAATAGCCTAATCATCTTTTGATTGTCTCTCCTTGGATCATAGGCAGTTCACCTGCTCTTCATCTAAACTTAAATGTTTCCTGTTTACACGACTGAAAACACTGAAAGATGATAATATTTAGAAAACAAAGAAAACTGAAACCTACATCCAAATGCATTATTTATATAATTATCCTGTAATTAAAGTAATTATAGTTTGTGAAAAACTATAGAGTTTTTTCTTAATTTTCATTTAGATTTCTCATGGGTTAAGCTGTGAACATGTAAAAAGCACACACGCATGTGCTCACGCACACACAGACACTCACACAAGTTACCAATGTTATCTGCACAATAAATAAAATGTTACCTCCAGATTTCAGGATATGAAATCTGTGATTTTCTGTCCTGAAACAAATATACCCGGAAAGCCACTCAATGTGCTAATCCTATAGAAGGGATTACCTAGACTGAACTTTGGGAAATCTTTAATCCTCTATAGTTTCAACAGCAACAATAAGAAAAAAGTCCCGGTTATAACTTGCTGAGCTGTACACTGGTGCTAGGGGTAGATGGTCATGTCATATAAATGGTGAGCTCCAGCTTTTCCCATAAGATGGGGACAGTGTCAAATAAGGTCACGAGACATGAGTGTGCTTGAGGGTGTACAGAGGAAATGCAGACTTTTCAAAGAGGTCCCAGAAAGCACTCACAGTTGGATGTTCATTATCTTCGATGAGAAGGCATATCAGTCAGTTTTTTGCTATACAGTGCCATTCACATTACTGCTTTTTATATGATTTCAAAGGGGACAGCACAGTTTGTGTCCAGTTTTTCATTCTAAATATCCTATTCAATAGATATTCTTCTTTTCTATACCTTTAAACAGATTTTTTAAACCACAATGAGATCTCGTTGTACTTTGGGAGCATTAGCTTGAAAGTGAACAAATAGATCTGGCTCTTACCCATCTACAGAGGTACCTTTAAAGAAATACTTGGAATTGAATCACAAAAGTTTTATTTTCTCTTTGTTTTTGATCAAAGTTTCTGGGAGGAAAGGAAAGGTGCTCAGAATATCTTCAGGCAGTTTTCACTGAGAGATTCTACATTCTTGCATGTGCCCCCATAACACTTTACCATCACCTGACCTTCATTCTGCGTGGTAAGACTCAGGTTGTCGCATTTGTTGGTTTTAAGACTAGATCATTGCCATTGAAATTAAAGGGAAAGTAGATGAAAAACACTGTGTCTTTGATCTTTTATGTTCAGGAGACATTAGTGACAACACCCCAGTGACTCCCAAATCCTGGAGAAAATTGTCCATGAGTCACCCGCTGCCATCACTCAGTCCTTGGTGCACTGACTTCCACGGTCCTGAAACACCAAGAAGAAGAGAGTAGGAGAGGGGAAGCAGTCAACAATGCTACCTTCCAGAACATCAGAATTTTCTCAAGTTCTGACCCCAATGCCAGAAATGCCAAGCAGAGATGAGCATTTTCTGCCAGAGTGTCCAGCTAGTGTCCTCAAGGAACATACATTCTAGTAAAGTTACATTTACAAAATGATGAAGAAAAAGATTTTACAGGTTTCATACCACTTAGATTGTATGACAGAAATACTTCTTCCCAAGTTTATGTCTCGGAAAATTAAGCAAAATGGATTTTTCTAAAAGTTTACTTTTCTGTTATGATGTATTCTTGGCTCCCTCCACAATATAAGGGAAATGAATGGAGTAAAAAAATCAAGGAAGCATAAATGACATCTAGATATGCAGTAGTCAAAAAAAAAATATCTGTCTAGACCAGTGATGGCGAACCTTTTGAGCTCGGCATGTCAGCATTTTGAAAAACCCTAACTTAACTCTGGTGCCGTGTCACATATAGAAATTTTTTAATGGAGTAAAAAAATCAAGGAAGCATAAATGACATCTAGATATGCAGTAGTCAAAAAAAATCTGTCTAGACATTTAGTGAGATCAGATTTTGTAACCAACCTCTTACAATTTCCATAAAACCAAGGACTGTGTCAGCCTCACCCCCCACTGTTGTTCCAAGGGCTGGGACAAGTCTTGACACAGAGTTGGTGATCAATAAATATTTGTTAAAAATGAGCAAATGGCAGATGGATAAATGGATGGATGGGAGGCATACAATTAAAGTAAAAGGTCACCTCAAGTTCTAGTTCTAAGAAGAGAATTAGTTAAGGGAGAAAACTATTCTCTTCCTCTCAAATTGTTAATGAAGGAGAGTTCAGCTGGTTGGGTAGTGTTCATGACAATAATGTCTCAGAAGTAGCAAATGTAGAACTATATTTAGTAAATCTAGTGAGGAACTAAGACTAAGATTGAAAGGAGACAAAGGGATAAATGTTGGCAAATATGAGACAAGTTTTCAAACTATGTAGAGATGATTTTGAACTTCAATCTCAGAGTAGCAGCAGTCCAATTTTTGTTACTAGTGCAAAACTGCAGAGATCTTAGAAGAAATACATTTGGAGGAAAGGTTGAGTTGAAAATAGAAGCAATACTGCTTGTAAACTTAAAGGTGAGCATTGGTTCCAGATGTGGTGGATGAACTTTGAGATGGACCCCAAACAAGAAGCTGAGAGTAAATATTGGGTGTCTGTCCGGGCTTAGCTTCCTCCTAATTATGTTCCCACCCCTCCTACCCAAGAGCTTTTCTTTCATTTAACCTTCACTGAGGTCTTCATTGCATGGAATATGTCTACCTAAGTCTCTGATCTTTGTGGGCTGTTGGTTTCCCTGAACAAAGCTACAATCTAAAAGACCTTTTTAAAAAAATAGTTGCAATTTATTGGGCATTTAGTATGTTTTAAGTGCTTAAATACATGCATTGCCTCAGTCATCACAATGGTGGGGTTATTATTCCTATTTTATAGATGAGAAAACCAAAACTCAGAAGTTAGGTACGTTATCCACGGTGACACAGTGAAATCAGAGAAATCAATATTTAATTCCAGGTCTACATGACTCTGAAATCTGTGTTCTTTGTCTCCATGGCTTCTTTCCTGTCTTCTGATAGCTCAGTTCTATTTTTTTTTTTTTGCAGTCAATACACTATGGCACATTGATACCCACTGTTTCTACTCTAAACCATTTCCCCCAAATGTATAAAGGAATTAATGTTTAATAAGAAACAAAAAAAGTAAAATACTGGAAAATATCAGAGCAGTTTATTCCCTAAACAAAATTCTGACTTAGCTCTTGGAAAGAACCAAAGGAGGGAAGAGAGAATTTTCTCTCCTAGTCTATCAGAAACTCTATAATACCTTGCCGAGATGAATTTGAACACTCTCTTTTCATATTTCATGCACATGAAAAGGTTTGATTTTACATGGGACCTAGGCTGGCAAACTTACCTGAAAAAGAATATCTAAATGAATGTCTAAATTTAAAAATTGACTTGCTCTTCTCTGATTGCTTCTGCCTAACAGAAGTCAGTGCTGGTGGTGAATTCTTCTTGTTACCTGAAATTGACATCTTCATCTCAATCTGCACATATGTGTGCATATTAATTTACCCATTTTTTTGCCAATTGGGGATTGCACCTAGCACACAGAGACACAGAATCTTTTTTCCTTAGGGGTTTGGATGTGATGACAATCCTGGGTGTCAAACCCATTCATCACAGAGCATACATCAGTATCAGTTTCATGCCATGTGTAGGTATCTTTTAATTAGCTTTTTCAGCTCAGAAAGAACTAATTATGGGTGTGACTACAACAACAATCATCCTGAAGACAACAAATATTTCAGCATATTTCTTCCGTGGGGGCTTTGGATGAAAAATTTGCACTTGGTTTTCATTCTTGATTTTAGACAGCCCAGAACCATCCACTTATCCATTCACATTTTTTTAATCCTCACCCAAGGATATTATTTTATTGATTTTAGATAGAGGAAGGGAGAGAGACAGACAGACAGACATCAATGTGAGAGAGAAACACTTATCAGTTGCCTCTCATATGCACCTCAACTGGGGATCAAATCCACAACCTAGGTATGCACCCAGACTGGAAATCCAATGCAACCTTTTGGTATACAGGGTGATTCTCCAACCAAGTGAGCCACCTGGCCAGGGCTCCATTCATATTTTTTAAACACACACACACACACACGTGGGACTGTGCACATAATATTCATTTCTCTCTTCTCACGCAAGCTTGTCTATTTATTCTCTGCCTGTGATGGCTAAACACTTCTTATATCTCCAGATTTGGTTGAGCAACTTAGAAGTCAGTCTCACAGTCTATTTAATCAATCTGACAACAATTCGTCAACAAGTATTTATCAAACACTTACTAAACTGTCAATAGCACTAGGCTCAGCTGTGTGGAAAATAAATAGATGCAAAGTAAAAGTAGCACACAATGCTTCTGTCCAACAAGGAAGTTATTGTCAGTAATTCATGTGCTTGTGTGTTTCAATTACAAAAAACTAATTGGTAATATTCAACTGCTCTTTAGCTCCCAAATGAAAATTTTGTATGGTTGAAAGTAATATGTTCTCACATATATAATATTATGTATAATAAATAATGTTAAAAATTTTCAGCATAGATAATTTGCAACTAGAATAGAATAAAGAATTAATTTTATGGAAAAATAGGTATAGAATAGGAATTGAAGATCTCTGCTTAAATTAGTAATCTCATTATTTCAAAAGAAGTTAACCTCTATGGTAAACAAACATTTTAAATCTTATTTTTTCAATGGTTACTCTGTTTTATCCCATGCAATCAAATAACCCAAACAGAAAAACTTCTGAGTTATGTTAAAAGATAAAATTCAACTGAGTAAATTTGATGATCTAATTTGCTTTATTAAATAATTCACTAATCCAGCAACAACCCATCTAGCAACTAGAAGGGTGCTCAGAAGGATTATAAAGATTTTTATAGGAAAAAGGGTGAGTCAAGGGAGCTATTAACAACAAAGTTTTATTTTTAGGCCAGGACATCTTCTTTTGGAGGGAAGGGAACAGCAAGAGTTTTTATGCATGTTGCCTCTTTTTCCTGGGGGCGGGGGCGGGGATGGAGAGAGCCTCAGTGACAGATTATCTTACTGGTGATTGAACAGAAAAATTCAGGCTGGTTGATTAAGAAAATGTTTCCAGGAAAGGTTGAAACAGCAATGAGGTCACCCAAAGAACATCAGCCAAAAGAAAAAAAAAGCCTTAGAGTTTATTTGAATCAAACTGACAATGATTGCTGGGAAGCAAAATCTTAGCAGACTGAGAAAATGCTCTGGAGAATGGGGAGAATGGCAGTTTTACAGCTTATTTTATACACTAGAACCAAAGGAGGAGATGTAATGGGGGTTACATGAAATCCATTGGTGGTAGATTAGGGAGGTAGGAGAAAGCAAGGTAGGGAAATCTCTAAGATTAGACAAAATGTAAAAAAGGAGATATAGACGGAGGAATACACGAGTGGAATCCCTCCGTTGTTCCTGAGAGTGGGGTTCTTGAAACATTGCTGAAATAAGAATTCTCAGAAGCCCCCAGGGGAGAATGAGAGGTGGTAGAAGAGTTTATTGGCATGGAGTTCATTCCTCAGTTTCCAATGTCCCATTTCCCCTAAGATAGTCCTAGAAGAGGGGCTGTAGGGAATTCAGCAGAGCCAGAAGCAGGGCCAGTGTCCAGAGTTTCCATTCCATGTTGCAGCTGGATGTGGTTCGGTAACCAAGCTAATTAAAGTATATTAATCCATGTGTGGAGTCCAACATGGCCATGCACTATGTGGGCACGAGGGAGAGCATCCCCCTGACAGAGGAGAGCCAGGAACCCGGTGCGCACCAGACACCAGACAGAGAAGAGAGAGAGAGAAGGGTAGATAAATTCCTTTGTTTGGAAGCTATATATTCAGGTTTCATGCACTGGCAGTGGCCATGCCTATTCTGGCCATTGACTGACTTGCAGGTGTGACTGACAGACAAGCAGGGAGGCATCTTCGCAGTCACTCCGACCTTACTGGCAAGCGTCTCAACTACTTCTCTCCAGTCCCTTTCCTTATGGATCAGTGGGGAACAGACTTGGAACATGACATGCCTATATTGTCTGGTCTCCCCTTTCACTCCTTTCCAGGTTATTATGACAGCATCGGAGAAATGCATACCTATTTTACATTATTGGGTACAGGATAGCATTTATAGTACATTTGGGCAATAAGACAATACAATAATCAGGGGTCCTGTGGTCTCCTGCTCTGTGAGGTTATGCCTTGAGGAGCTGGAAAAGGAAATTACTTTGACATTTCAAAGGTGTGTTATCTTAGAGGCAAAAAGACAATAGAGAGGCTCATTTGAGGTAGGGGTGGACCTTTGTCAAGGAAGCTACTGGCCTAGGACATGATTACCTTCCGTGACTTACATTCAATTAGAAATATTTTTATGTTCAGACCATCCTATACGGTTACTTTAGGTCTCTGAGTTTATAAGGCACACCCTGCAGGCCTCCCCTGAACTTGTCAGGTTTAGTATGTGGCCCCTTTTTTTGCCACCAAAATCTAGTTTTGGTACCAGAGACTTTAATACAAATGACACCTGGGCTTCAGAAATGTAACAATAGGGACAAATTAATGAGTCTCAATGTCACCGCACGTCCATGGATTTAAAAAATAGTTTTAGAAATTCATGATACAGCCAGTCAGTAAATAGATATTGTTATTTGAAAGAAATCCACCCAACTTTTATTGACTATGTCCAAATTGTGGATTTTTATTATAAATGTTATTATACTAAATATTTGAGTTTAGTCACATCTACCTTTGTTCACTGTGTTCAGGAGACCATACTAATAGACAACTTCCTAAATTTTCTCCTTGACAATTTCTTTTGCTATTGGGTCACAATTGCCTGGCCCGAGGCTAACAGACTATTTTAGCGGGCTTGCACATTTAAAGTTGATGGCCCATCTGTTTTCCTGTTTTCCAGGAGCTTTTTGTCTGATTAAACCCATTGTTAAACAAAGAACCCAGTGTGGCAACTCAGAATGGCAGTTGTGTCAGATTGCAATTTACACCTTTAGAAAGGGATTTAGGAGAACAATATTGTTTTGACACATTCTTTTCACATTTAAGTCTTCAGATTTATGGCTCTGCTCCTTTGTTTTAATCTTGACAATCTGGAGGAGTTTTAAACTGAACAACAGTAAAAAAAAAAATGTTTAATGCTCATTTTGTTGCTTTAAAAAGTATCTAAAATTTCAAAGACCTAAGCAACTGCCATTTTATACAAAGTGAGGTACAGAGTTGTTGGGGCCCTTGTCACAAGTACACAGCCGGGAGGTGCAAAGTCAACATCCCTGACTCATGGACCTATAATTTCTCTGTCCATAACTCCACATTGAAAGCATTATTCTAGTTTCAGTGACACTGAGCTAACATTTAAGAAACAAATTGCAAGACTCATGGGTTCTGCTACTTTGCTTTTATAAATTCTTCATTTGATCAGGTGTTTTATTACTGGCATGTAGATGTCTCACAAACGACTGCACTACTTGATGGTTTGCTCGGCATATTAATGCTGGTAAAATATTACAAATTATGACAAAATTAAGTCCATATATTATGTCTTTAGTCATTCATGCTGAATTTGAAGAAACTTAAACAGCATATGGAGGACTTTCCATAACTTATGTTCCAGCAAAATATGTTAATTATTTTTCTACAAGAAAGTTGTAGAAAGTTCTTTTCCCATATGCCATCTAAACAGTGTAAGTCATAGGTACCTTCCAGTCTGAAGGCAAGAAAATGGATGGTTGGTTTCTGGGAGTGCTAAACACTCTGTATTTATAGAACTATGCTTGTCTCAAAATAACGCTTGTGTTGGTAAATGGTTCTCATTTTATGGATGTTGAATTCCAGCTCACTTCAATTTAGTCTAATAAGCAGCTAGTTATGTACACAGCAGTATTAAGCACCAAAGAAACCAACAGTTCACTAACTTCAGTTTTCTGCTAATTCTTTAACATGCTTTGAATTTCTTCAGTTCACACCATTGTCTCCTCTACACCTTTCTCCAAGAGCCTCCTCCATGTTGCTTATGCCAAAATTCTACTCAGTTTTCAAAGTGAACCTGGAATGTTACTATTCCTGTAATTTTTTTTAAAAATCCTCACCCAAGGATATTTTTCCACTGATTTTTAGAGAGAATTGAAGAGCGAGGGAAAGACAGAGAGAAACATCAAAGTGAAAGAAACACATTGATTGGTTGCCTCCTGCACATGCCCTGACCAGGGCCTGAGCCGGGGAGGATCCTACAACCAAAGTAGGTGCCCTTGACCAGAATTGAACCTGGGACCTTTGGGTCTGCAGGCCGACACTCTATCCACTGAGCCAAACCAGCGAGGGCTATTTCTGTAAAGTTTTACTTAATATTTACTCTTTCCTAAGATAAACTTATCTTTGTCTCAGTACACACTGTAAAAACTAAAATGAGCAAAGCCACTTTAAAATGCAGTCAGAGCTGCCATCCCAGAGGAACAGCCTGGTATGTCACATGACTATAAAACTGAAAATTAAAGACATTTATAGAGTTAGTGTATTGAGCCTCAATAATTAAGAGTGTTCTGGCAAAAAAAAAAAAAAAAAAAAAAAAAAAAAAAAAAAAAAAAAGGTAAGAGCAGGGTTTTGCAGTAAAAAAAAATGAATTATTCGAATTGGCCAATCTGGAGATGGCGAGCTTGTGTCTGAAAGACTGATTCCTTGATGGCGTGTAGGTTACAGATTTTATTGGGTAAAAATCACAAGACACCATGGGTTACAAGTTCGGGGTTCTGTTAGGAGCAGATTGGTCAGAGGTGAGATTAGGGGAATATATCATTTCTTCAGATCTTGAGGACAACTCCAAGGTCAACTCCTACTTCCAGAACAGGTTTCAAGGAGAGGTAGTCAGGGGTCTTCCCACCTTAGGGTTTAGGAGCTGTATTAAGATGTTATCTTTAGCCTGCTAGGGGTTTAAACCTTGTGGCCTTGATTCATAACTGAGTTATTATCTTCTGCTGCCTCACACATCAATGCTCATCAAGGTGAGAGACTATGGTCACATTAGTGAAGTGTGCTGAGAGAGAGATGGGGGCGGAAAATGATTGTTTTAAAACTACAGTTCAAATCAAATCAGAATTACAAGATTCTTGATTTCATTAACATCACTATATTAGCTTATGGGCACCTAGAGAAATTCCTTCCTTAGCTTATTAACACCCATAGAAATTCCTTCATTCTATTCATGTAATTAGTCCCCTTCCCTTTCTTATAGATGCTCCTTACTGTCACCTCATTATGGGAACACTATTTGGGTTTCTGCCTGGATCCGTGCTTCACAAACAGCTATTCTTTTAGATCTCAAATAAAGGCTTCTTGCCTCTCACTTTGACCTTTTATTATTGGTGGGGAGTTCTCCGTGCCCCTCTCCCCCCCGCCCCGTTGTTGCCAGTGGAAGTGGGCTTCTTGCAATGTCATGAGAAAAATAATTTTCTGAGACTTGCACAGAAGAATGAAGTAGAGTAAAAAGTTTTATTTCTGTGGGATCAAATCCCTGAGTTTCCAAGGTCCCATGTCCCTCCATCCTGCCAAGGAAAAGTCCCATTTTGCTTTCAGCAGAGCTAAGATTAAAGCTATTGCCCGTTCCATATTTGCACAATCCATCTACCATTAGGCTACTCTGTGTTCCCAGGGATAGTCCATTGCAAGTAGGGTCCACATGGCCCACGGATTCCAGGAACACAGGCAACTGCAAGGAAGCAGGAGCAAACCCAGAGGAAAAAGAAAAGAACCAGAGAGAGAATTTCTTTGGGATTTTAATTAGGAGTGTAACCAATTAAACTTTCAGGAGTTTGCAGGCTTATAGTGGCTCTTTATCAGTCAATTATCTTTGTTTCCAGGTTAGACTGAAAGGTACCTTCCCTACATCACCCCTACTTCACTGTGCATGTTCCCTCTTGTCCAGTCCCTTCCCCCAGTGATCTGCAGGGAATGGACCAGTGGTTTCCTGGGGAGTGTGCCATGGCAGCCTCCTGGTGAAACTGCCCAGATGACCATGCTTATCATGTCTGGCCTCCATTTTGCTCCTTTTCTATTATTAATAACTAATTACAATGGTAACACTTTTCTTTTGGGGTTAACAACATCTTTTTATTATACTTCTATCACTGTATATTACATATTATCTTTTATTAAAGTTGTTTGTGTGCATGTACCTCCACCAATAGATTTGAAGTGTCTTGAAGACAAAACATATGTCTTGCTCATTTTTGTTTCCTTACTGTACCTACTACAAAGTCCTGTATAGAAGATAATTATGGTAACTACTGATTAAATAAATTAATGTTTATAATTATTTAGTAAAATGTCTGAGTCCAGAAAATTCTCATGTTTCCCAGGTGATAATACCCCTCAAAATAGTTGTTTTCAGCTTAGACATCTACATGGACAGATAAAACTCCCTGCTACTTTTAACTTTTATTTATGCCTCAATATCTTCATTCAAAACAGTACTTATTATGCCATGGAAGTATAAAAATAAACATCAGGATAAAACAATTTATTCAGGAATAAATTAGCTGTTTCTCTATAAATAAAAAAGGAAATATATATTTTTGAACACTCTTGCAAAAGTATTCAATTAAAAGGTTTTGTTCTATGAGTGCTTTTAGCTTTAGTAGATACATCTCCTAAAACTGGAAATATTTGACTCATCAATATTTATTGGATTGATCATAGTTGGCAAGCATCACCTTTATATAGCAGAGTTATAGCCATTGTAAAATGATTCAGGGAGTAAATTGTACTCAGAAATTACTTTCCAGTAAAAGTCACAAAATTCTTCAGCATGATAACTACTTTCCCCCCTCCCTATATCAAAACTTTTAATGTCACCTCAGTAGTTTAAATAGTTCTTCTATAAATTCACACATACCCGTCAACAGGATTTATTTAGAAACATCATTTAACTTTGTAATGAACAGTGAGAAATACTTTTATCTTTTCATTTAAAAGAGAACTGTACAAATTGTAGTTTCAAGTCTCAAATTTAGCCATATTCATGAAACAAAATACTAAATAATTTTAATTGGCTTTAAATTTGCAAGGTACTTAACCTGTCATTCTTTATCAGCTCTGAAGATGTTACCAATTTATTGAGTGCTTATTTTGAATCAGGCTACCCAATTTCATGAGTGTTATTGATACAACCAAAGTAAAACCGATACCTTCACCTCTAACATGCTTATCCTTTGCAAGTTATGCAGAGAACTGCATGTTTTCTTTTTTGAGATAATGAAGGCCTTTATATTCTTTCTTTTACTAGTAAATGTGATCGTTGTTTCTCAGAAATATTTAGATGCCCTGCAGTAGCCTCCATCTTCTATATTTTGGCTTTCCTTTATCAATGCTACAGTGCAAGAACTTTTCAAAGGAAAGTCTCTTCATCTGACTTATTCTTTGTGTACTTCTGGGTCTAGCAGAAATTCAAATATATTCGAGAGAAGAATGACTGACTTCCAGAAGGTGTGTGTTCAGCAGGACACCACCAGACTGCAGTGATATTTTTTAAAAAATCTATTGTGGAAGCACATGACTTACCCTCTTGCTAATGGCTCAGGTTCCATGTGTGTTTTTCCCTTGGTATAGCTTCGTGTTGCTATACCTGAATAGTATCTTTGCCACTAGAATGAAGAGAAGAAGAGATATCTTGTGGATGACCCACAAAAGCAGTCACAAAACCACACTAAATTTGCATACATTTCATTTAATGGATGCCCCTGGGTAAAAACAAATCCATAAAAACAACAACAAAAAACAACAACAGTGCAGCCCAGCTGGTGTTGCTCATTGGTTGAGTGTCAACCTATGAACTAGGAGGTCAAGGTTGGTGTTGCTCATTGGTTGAGTGTCAACCTATGAACTATGAGGTCAGGGCACATGCTTGGGTTGCAGGCTGGATCCCCAGGAGGGGGCATGCGGGAGGCAGCCGAACAATGATTCTCTCTCATCATTGATGTTTATATCTCTCCCTTTCCCTTCCTCTGAAATCAATAAAAATATTTTTTTAAAAAAACAACAACAGTGTATAATATATTGTTTTTCAAGAAGGGATAAATTTCTGACTGTAATCCCTGGTAGAACATTGGAGCAGCCCATAAAAAGTCCCTTATAGTTAACAGAATTTGTGTTAATATGTACCACTTGAATGTGTACCACAGAATAAATTAGGCTTAACAGTGAGACTTGCAAAGATAAAAATTAAGACAACCAAATAGCTGAAAAGGTGTTTAAAAAGTAAAAATACTATATGTAGGAATTATAGATAATAATATAAAAGCTAAAGATTTCAAATATCATAAAATATTCTTCATTGAAGATTGTACCCCTTCAAATAGAAAACATAATTGTTGCTACTATATACATGTTTTATTAGGCAAAATGTGTTTGCTAGAAAATTATTTTGCTTGTTTATATCTGCAATGGCTTGTTTAGAAGTTTTTGAAAAATTATATCAAAAATTTTATTTTTGAAGCATATAAAGTTTATTTTTATGTAATTCTTTGAAACACTAATAAACTTTTGGCTATAAATACAATTTTATTTTTTCCATAAAAATGAAATTACAAATTATTCAGAAGGAATAATCTAGATATTAAAAATTTAAGATTACAAAAAGCTTTAACCATCACATAGAACCTTTATCTTCTAAATATCTTATGAAAATAGGTATATCATAAACATTTCCAACTTATAAAATACTTCTACTTTCTACCTTATATAAACAGCATAGAAAACTGATTACTGCTTATTCTAGTGAAAGAGGTTTTGGCTATGAGAAATAGACCAATTTAAAATTAGTTCAAGAAAATGTTGAGTGTGTATATAGGTTTGGGGTGTGTGTGTGCTTGTGTGTGTGTGCTTGTGTGTGTGTGGGAGTTCGAGGGAGGGAGATGGGAGAGATGTCAAAGTCTCAGAGTTTGAACAGCATCCAAGAATAGCAAATGCAGTACAAATCAGTCTCTTGAGCATTGAAAAGCTACCTATAACCTACCTAAGCCATATTTTTTTTTTTACTTACAGGCTATGTGAGTCTTGGTTTTGCTTCTATGCATGTTATTCATTATTCTTCTCTGTTTGTGTTTCTCTGTTCCTCCGTCCCTCTACTAAACACCTTCCTTTGCTTTCTCGTCAGTATATCATGGTTCAAAATTGCCCCTTTCATCTCCCAAGATCAAAAGGATTTCTCATTCTAGAATATACCACCAACTGATTTAAGTTTAAAATTTGCCTCAATTTCAAACTCCCAAGGAGGAAATCCAATTAGCTTTGTTTGTTTGTTTGTTTGTTTGTTTAAACTAGGTCTTACATAGATTATTAAGACACATCTTCTGATCCAATCAGAGGTCCTCGGGAAGAGTCTCCCACTTCCAAAGGGCCCTCGGGGGAGCAGCAATGACTATCCTCTCCAGCAGAGCCCCTTTAAAAATTAAACATAGGGTCCACATATGGGCTTTAAGAAAACATAGCATTCGTATAACAAGCTGTAAGAAATCTGTGGACCTTGGAGAAAGCCCATAGCTGTCATCAGATTCTTAAAGTGCACCATTTGTTGCCCCCACCCAAATTAACAATCATTTCTTTTTTATTATTATTAAATCTTTATTGTTCAGATTACATGTGTTCCTCTTTTTTTTTTTCCCCCATAACTCCCCTCCTCCCAGTTCCCACCCCACCCTCTGTCCTCATCCATAGGTGCACGATTTTTGTCCAGTTTCTTCCCGCATCTCCCATTCCCCTTTCCCCGCCAAGAATAGTCAGTCCATTCCCTTTCTATGTCCCTGATTCATTATAATCACCAGTTCATTCTGTACATCAGATTATTTATTCACTTGATTCTTAGATTCACTTGTTGATAGATGCATGTTTGTTGTTCACAATTTGTATCTTTACCTTTTTCTTCTTCCTCCTCTTAAAGGATACCTTTCAGCATTTCGTATAATACTGGTTTAGTGGTGATGAACTCCTTTAGCTTTTCCTTATCTGTGAAGCTCTTTATCTGACCTTCAATTCTGAATGATAGCTTTGCTGGATAAAGTAATCTTGGTTGTAGGTTCTTGGTATTCATCACTTTGAATATTTCTTGCCATTCCCTTCTGGCCTGCCAAGTTTCTGTTGAGAAATCAGCTGACAGTCGTATGGGTATTCCCTTGTAGGTAATTGAGTCTCTTTCTCTTGCTGCTTTTAAGATTCTCTCTTTGTCTTTTGCTCTTGGCATTTTAATTATGATGTGTCTTGGTGTGGTCCTCTTTGGATTCCTTTTGTTTGGGGTTCTCTGCGCTTCTTGGACCTGTAAGTCCATTTCTTTCACCAGGTGGGGGAAGTTTTCTGCCATTATTTCTTCAAATAGGTTTTCAATATCTTGCTGTCTCTCATCTTCTGGCACCCCAATTATTCTGATGTTTGTACGCTTGAAGCTGTCCCAGAGGCTCCTTACACTATCTTCGTATTTTCGGATTCTTTTTTCATTTTGCTTTTCCGGTTGGGTGTTTTTTGCTTCTTCGCATTTCAAATCTTTGGCTTGATTCTTGCGCTCCTCTGGTCTGCTATTGGGTGTCTGTATAATATTCTTTATTTCAGTCCGTGTATGCTTAATTTCTAGTTGGTTCTTTATCATAGCATCGAGGGTCTCATTAGTTTTCGTGACTCTCTCCTCAAGTTTATTGACAGCTTCTAGCACATTTTTGCAAGCCCTCAAAATTGCGATTTTTAGCTCTATATCCTCCATTTCTGTCATGTTTTTTTGTCTCCGCATTTTTTATGCTTTCTTGGTGCACCCTCTAGTGGTCTTTGTGCGCAGTCTTGTTCTAGTTGAGCCTTGATTGTTGTAGTTAATACTAGAGGGATTTGACCACCAGGCCGACTGGCTGTGTGAATCAGCTGTGTCTGCCGCGGAAAACTTCTGTCCTCTGGGGAGGTGCTAATCTAGCCTTTGCCTGAGGCGATCCGGCAAATGGCTCTGCGCAGGGCTTGGGCGGGGCGGGCTCAACAGGGCGGGCGGAGGGAGCCGTTATGGTGCCCTCAGTCCTGTTCCCAGAGGCTCTGCTTCTCAGAACCCCCGGAACCGCTGCAAACCTCGGAGGGAAAGCTGCCTTCCAACTGATGCCAGACACTCCCGCTTCTCCCGTTTGGGTCCGAGTCCCCAGCGATTCGCCCGTATCTGGAGCTCAGAGTCTGAGACTCCCCCCTGACCGAAAACGACAACCGCGCTCTCAGCCACCAGCCCGCTTTGCGCGCGCACCTCCGCACCTGAGTTTTTTCCACACTGCGCCTCCTCTGAGCCTCGGTGTGCTGTTATTTTTCCTTCTAGTTGAAGAGTCTCTCCTCAGCCAGCCTTCCTGTGGTTCTGGGTGATGTCCGTTCTGTCTTTTAGTTGTATTTTTGAAGTGGTTGTTTGCGGCAGCAGTCTCCCATGTTTACCTATGCCGCCATCTTGCTTGGAATCCAACAATCATTTCTTCAAAGCAATCTCTAGCTTCATCCCCAGAGTCCTTTCCCCCCGCCCCCAGTTGCACTTTTAATTATTGGTATCAATTAAGAGTCATTGAGCAAATTACTAATGTAGATAATTATTGGGTAACAGATATTGTACAGTCATTTTTGTCATGTTGTTCTGTTTTTTATTTTCTTTTTAATCAATTTCCTGGATAGTTGCTTTATGTATCTACTTGTGCACTAGCTATATTGTTGGTAGTAATGATAGGAAATAAAAATCTGCCCAAAAGGGCTTCAGTAAACTAATCAAAGAACATTCACTGAATACCTCTAATATACTTAGAACTGTGCTAGAAGCTACAGGGTACATCAGGAAAATAGTGCTAGTTTATGCTCCTGAAAATCTTACAGTCTAATCAGAGAGACAGAGTATCCATATGGGAAATTGTTGCTGAGCAATAAACGTGAAAATGCTAGGTTATATGGGCAGAAAGAATTGTACAAGAGTTAGAGCTTGAAGGCCCTCTCAAGCTCTTCCTCATTTTACATTTCAGTGTCTGGAGGCTCAGAAGTAATAAGAGGTATTACCTTACCTTGTCAAGTACCTGAGTAATTGACAAGTATAAAAGTCCAAGTCAGGGCTCTTTCTACTATATCGAGATAGGCTTTAATTATTGCACAAGTAGTTAATGAGCCAAGATATTAATATGAGCAGAGAATGAGGAAAGAAATGACTGGACTTTTAGAAACAGGGGGCTCGTAGAGATTAGCAATGGCTGAAAGTAAAGCTAAGTATGGGTTGGGGTGACAGATGTGTGTAGTGGTAAAGGAGAGAGAGAGAGAGATACAGTCTGCACTGTTTTTAAAAATCTGGTTTCTTTCACTCAGCATAATTGAGTTTATGCATGTTGTTGTATGAATCTTTACATTCCTTTTTAAAAAATTCTCACCTGAGAATGTTTATTGATTATTTTTTTTTAGAGAGAGGGTAAAGGAGAGAGAGAGAGAGAGAGAGAGAGAGAGAGAGAGAGAGAGAGAAGAGATTCAAGACAGAAACCTGCTCATAGAGGTGAGGTTCATGGGACAGAGGAAGGGTGTGATATGATCATGTATCTACTTTTAGATTTATGGCCAAAGGCCATGATCATTGGCATGCATGGTTTTGTTTTGGTTTGGTTTTAGTCTGTGTGCAATCACATGTCCACTCATGTTGAGATGGATGCAGTGAAACTGTTCAGTGTCTGAAAGGTATGCAGCTTTCCCCATTTTGGTGTGTTTCCATGTGAATTTGGTGAAACTAATTTCACTGGTGGCACCTTCTGCTAAATGGACAGATCTCATTCCACTCAGTTGCATTGTTTTCCGGTGTTATTTCACCTAAGACTGAAATTTTCATCACACATCTTGGATTTAATCAACTTATTTGCTTTTAAAAAACAAATTTTCAAAACACATCTTAAAAACAGTATCATGATATATTTTATAACAGGACAGCTAATCAAAATTTTTCAAGATATTTGTCTCTTGAAACTGAAGCTATGTTTTCAACAAGAAAACTAACGTAAAGAGTTGTACCTATAAATAAACCAGATACTTTGAACAAAGATTGCAACAGTGTCCCTTTCCTGGGAATAAATGTTACACTAAAACTAAACCAAAAAAATCATAGTTATTGAAACCCTCACAGAAAGCATCTATTCCAACAAGATCATACCAATTTTTTTTTAATTTAAAAATAGAATTTGAAATTCATTTACATTCTAGGCACTACTTTTTTCTTTCTTTCTCTGAGGCTGTAAGTCAATAAAACAAAAATTAATGGGATATACATTGAGTATTCAAGACAGTACTCACCTCTGACCATTCTCCAATTCCATTGAAATTAGAGACTGTGTGAGTCAGAAACTCACTTTCTGTTCTTTTCTGACCAATTTATGGAAAAGGAAGATATAGAGTTCAAATATCTAAAATCTTTTATTATTCCTTCACATATACACTTTCTGTTATCTCAGAGGCAATTGGCCAAAATGTAATTATTATTTATCATCTCTACTGAAACATTTAAACAGAAGGGGCAAGAGGTTTTGCCCTCACCCATCCCTCCCAGCACAAATTACTGCCCGATCCTAATTACAATTTTAACCACTAGCTGCTGGTTCTTTTATGGGTGGTGAGGTAATCAAATCAGGTGGATTGGGAGCTCATGCTAAACACACCACACATAGAAATTAAAGTATAACTGATGGGCTTAAAAGCTGTTAATCAATATGTAGAGATAGCTAATCCAATTCCTTTGTGTTCCCCTTCTAAATCATTGCCCAAAGCTCATTCACAGTTCTCATTCTTTAATGTAAGGGAACATAGTGTCAGGCTAACTTTTACCACTTTTACAACTTTTCAAACTGCTAGTTGGCTGGATTAGGTCTGCCTAACTCATATATTGCCTTTTTTCTCTAAGTCAGAGGCTTTGAGGTAACAGTATATTCATAGGTCAAGGCTTTCCAGGTTTCATTAATGTGCAGGTCTACACGACAGTTAATCTGCCTCCATAATAGAGTCACTCTGAAATACACTAGGTTTATTTCTTGAAGTACCTTTTTAACTGATACATTTAGAAGCTTGCAAGTAGCCAATTATCATGACCTGGAAGGCCATTAAGAGGCTACATGCATCAGGGACAGGCAAGAATGTCTAAACCATGATTATAAATGGGCAGCTTACCCAGAGTGGGAATGCTAAGGCTGGGATGAGACACATGCACAATTAAAAACATTCCCCAAATCTAAGGTATGTTTTCCTTTGAGGAAATGATGCTCATGGTCTTGGCTGGTGCTCTACATGGTTTTCAGCCACACATTCTCTTGTGGTATGCGTAAGCAAGCCATATAATTTGCAGGCATCTTAAAAGAGATCCGGGAGAAACAAATGGGCTTTTATTATTTTTTTAAATTTTGTTTTATTGCTTAAAGTATTACAAAGAGTATTACATATGTCTCCTTGTTTTCCCCCTTGACCTTCGCCCGACCTCCCCTAACCCCAGTGTCTTGTGTCCATTGGTTATGCTTATATGCATGCATACAAGTCCTTCGGTTGATCTCTTACCCCTCCACCACACACACACACACTGTAGTTTGACAATCTATTCGATGCTGCTGGGCTTTTATTTTTTGATAAGCATATTCTCATTTTTCTTAGGACTAAAAAATAATGGAATTGAGGAAGGTGGGGTCCAGGTAGCTATTTATATATGTAAGAAAAATTTGGGGTTAGACAGTTATTTGCTTTGTGATAAATTATTGATGTTTTCAAAGATTTGGGGTGAGAAGAAAACCTCAGAATGAAAAAAAAAATGCATTTTAAGCAATGATTTCTTTTCTTCTAAAATATGTTTAGAACAGAAGTTTCAGTCCAATGGATTTTGATTAGAATATAGAATCTGTCATATTATAGCAATGCCAAATTTCAGAAAAGTCACAAGATTCCCCATGATCTCTTTTAAAAAAAGTGAACATATTCATATTGACTTAAGATACAGTTTTATTCTATTAATGCCCAGTGACTTTTTAATTAAAGTGTATGGTCATAAAATGCTTTGTTTGTAATCATGAGTTTATGCTCATAGACTTAATTTTCAGTCTTTTGGTTTGCTCTCTCTCTTAATTGTTAGGTTGAAGCATGAACTTCTACCATTTCCTAAATGCATGGAATTCTCACTGCTCCACCGTTCTACCCTTTCTGGACCTACAGATACAGCACCATCCTTGACCTTGAACATTTCACATGTCTAGTTGTTTGGCACCAACCTTCACGTCTGACCTTAACTCCTCATTGGTTATTATTGAAATCAGACAACCTTGTACGTGAGATTGAATATAACACTCACATTCTGACATAGACTCTGCCTGGCTTGTGGTGCCCACAACCTGGCATGAACAGGCTTGAAGAATTATTGTCCTCTTTTCAAGACAATGAAAGGGATAACAGAAGCTGTATCTATAATTACAGGAGATATTGTTTCTCATAACGTCATGTCTGACAATATGCATGGCAGAAGATGAAAAATATATCACAGATGATGAGGGTAAAGAAGGACTGCTCTAAGACCTAGGTCTGACATTTATTGTTACCAGCAGCTTCAAATTCTTTCCTCTAAAATTCGGGTTTTCCAAAGCTTATAATAGCTACTTTTTGTTCAATTCTTACTATATGCATTGGTTTTTCCCATTTTATCCTTAAGACAATTCTGTAAGGTATATACCATTTTACAGATAAGGAAAATGAAGCTTGTCGTGTAAGCAATAGAGCCCAGACCCAATCCCTGGCCGCACATGCATTCTTGGGCAATGTACTAAACTCTTTCTTAATTACTTCCTGTCATAAGATTTTAATAGAAAAAATAAAAAAGAAAGGTCTTATGCTGAGGGTAGGGAAGGGGGGGGATGGTAGGCAAGATCTATCATATATAAATTGTCTTTTTCCTGACCTCTTATCCTAGAGTGAGTTTCTCTGGAAGGCTGGTACTTCCTTATAGGTACAACTCTAATTTTATCACAGTGCCTAAATACCTTGCTTGCACATTGTAGACCCAATAATGGCTAATTATTGACTGGATGGTAACTAGATTGGAAAAATTATATCTACACTTAACTGAGAATATTACAGATAGACACTAAACTGTGAAATGAGCATTTGATTGCTATAGAAGCAAACCTTGGGATAAAAAGAAATACGTATACAGGTATGTTAATGTAAGAATATATAAGAACTAGAGGCCCAGTGCACAAAAATTTGTGCACTCGGGGGGCGGGAGAGGGGGGGGTCCCCCAGCCCGGCCTGTGCCCTCTCACAGTCTGGGACCCCTCGGGAGATAACGACCTGCTGGCTTAGGCCTGCTCCCGGGTGGCAGAGGGCAGGCCCAATCCCTAAGTGCAGCCCCTGGTCAGGCTCAGAGCAGGGCCGATTGGGGAGTTGGGGCGCCGCCCCGTCATGCACAGAGCAGGGCGGATCGGGAGGTTGCAATGCCACCCTCAGTCACGCTCAGGGTAGGGCCGATTGGGGGGTTGGGGCACCGCCCCCTGTCACACACAGAGCAGGGCAGATCAGGGGGTTGGGGCGCTGCACCCTGTCACACACAGAGCCGCAGGGCAGTCAGGAGATTGGGGAGCTCCCCCCTATCAGGCACAGAGCAGGGCCCGTGGCGGGGGGGGGTTGGGGCGC
>NW_005353549.1:697431-700372 GCF_000412655.1 Myotis brandtii | reverse complement strand
GCCTCCCTGCTCGCTTCAGGGAGCGGCCGGCCGCCATCTTGGCTGACAGTTAATTTGCATATACTCACTGATTAGCCAATGAAAAGGGTAGCGGTCGTACGCTAATTACCACGTTTCTCTTTTATTAGTGTAGATAGCCATTAATTAGGATGTTTTTATGGCAAGTAGTGGGAATTCTGACTCAAATTGTGGTAAAAAATAAAAAGAATTTCAGCCGTAACCGGTTTGGCTCAGTGGATAGAGCGTCGGCCTGCGGACTGAAGGGTCCCAGGTTCGATTCCGGTCAAGAGCATGTACCTTGGTTGTGGGCACATCTCCAGTGGGAGGTGTGCAGGAGGCAGCTGATCGATGTTTCTCTCTCATCAATGTTTCTAACTATCTCTCTCCCTTCCTCTCTGTAAAAAAAATCAATAAAATATATTTAAAAAAAATTTTTTTTCAGGAGTGGGAGGAGGTCATGCATCTAAAAGTCCAGAAATCAGATTAGCTTTAGAAATAGATCTATCAAAAAAATTTTCAATAACTAAGTTTCTTTCCATCTTCCACTCTGTTTATTGTGTTGGCCTTATTCTAAGTCTAGTTTTCCTCATCTCATGAGGCTACCTGCTTCTTTATTCATGTATAGTAAACACAAGACTCAGTTAAAGGCTGATATTCTCTCAAAAGGGTTTGCCTTAAGTCACATGCCCACCACTGAACCAATCACTTCTTCCAGAATCTTCATTTTGACTTAATATAGGTCACATGATCCAACTGGAGCAGAAGTGGAGACATCTCTGAATCACATAGATTACCAAAAGGAATTAAGGATTATTGGAAGAGGAAGATGTAGATATCTAGTACTAGGATAAATCCAAAAAATGTCCATCGAAGAACCTTCCTAACCAATTCTTGAAGCCTGAAAATTCTTACTTTGTTATGATTGTTCAGGACTCCAATAGACTTTGCATAGATATCATTGTTTGCTATGATGATATGTTGATACTTGGATTATATGACAATGTTCTAGTTGGTTGAGTTAAAATTATTTTATACCCGCCTAATATTCCACAACATAAATTATGTCCATTGCTTATTTCCTTTTTGGAGTTCAATTTTGAGACTTTGATAAGAGTTTTGGAAGCTAAGGAGAAAGAGGTCATATTGGTTGGATAAAACTGTCAACTGCTTGCTAGTCCAGAAACTGAAATTAGTTAACTGACATGTGACTTTTGGGTAAGAAAGCAATTCTATCACATAAGACTGAATGCTGGGACATGGACTGTGTGATGCTATAAAATGGGCGATAGCTTCTTTCCGCTGGGACATTTAGAGGAGATATTCATGTTCACGTGGCAGGAGATGACAGTGATGAATTTGTGATTGGTGTGAAGACAGCTACTGACCATCCTGAAGCCAAATGTAATGAATGTCATTATAGCCATGCCAATGCTACACACAGAAAGGGAAGTAATGGCTACTACCCCAAAGACTTACCACCACTGGAACTTTAAATAAATTTTAGGGGATAATAGCTACTATCCAGTAATCAGTTTCAAGGGTTCTATGCTTGACTCTACTGACAATGACCTTTTCCAGGCATAAGCACAGTCTCAACCTTAGAGGTACTGAATTTTTATTGAAAGGATAAATGAATTCCTCCTTTATTATTTTGTCAATAAATTGGGATATCAAAAGGTACGTAGAAAAGTTTCCCTTAAAACTGAGTTTTATTATCTATAAAATTAAAATGCAATTGAACTTTAAAAACAAGTTTTCTATAATAAAAAGTATTCTTTTCAATGAGATATTGAAAGAGTGAACCTGAAAATTTGACATTCAATTTCTAATTTGGGGATGATTCCCAAATTGGGGATGATTGCCAGGTAATTTTATCATCTTTTGATGAACTCTACTCTAGGTGGCTATGGAATTTATCACCCACCTATGAGCACAAGAAAGATCTCTAGTTGCATTTGGGACCACTCAATTATCTTCTCACCATAGTTCACTATGCTTAGATCCCTCCAATCTCTAGCATCAGAATCAAACCAGATAGTCACTTAGGGATATCCCGGGTATCCTCACCTCTGTGGTTTAGGCCTAGGTACTAATACAGTGATGGCGAACCTATGACACGTGTGTCAGAGTTGACACGCGAACTCATTTTTTGGGTTGATTTTTCTTTGCTAAATGGCACTTAAATATATAAAATAAATATCAAAAATGTAAGTCTTTGTTTTACTATGGTTGCAAATATCAAAAAATTTCTATATGTGACACAGCACCAGAGTTAAGTTAGGGTTTTTCAAAATGCTGACACGCCGAGCTCAAGAGGTTCGCCATCACTGTACTAATAGAAATCCAGAAAACAAAAGAATAAAGCATCTATGAGCCATTTACCCTGCATCCAGGATGAGACTACCTGAAAGAGCAGTGATATCTTAAGGGGTCAGCAGAACACTTTTGCTCTTTGTGGGCACCAGTGCCTGGGGACCCCAGAAATGTACTTTGCCTGGACTATAGGAGATCTGGAGTGGTGTGGGGGAGATTGTGGGAACTGAGGCCATTGAAACAGGTCAAGATCAGAACTTGGAGCATAAAGAATGCCAGGCAGAGTCAATGATGAGCTATTGGAGTTTTTGAACTTGGAGTATTCATGACTAAAGCTGTGTTGTAGACAAAAATAAATCTAGAATGGATGTTAGCGATAGCCTGGCATTCATTTCACATTGATAAAATTATCAAAATAATTATTTAACTTTACATTTTGACTGTGCAGCTATTGTCTACACTAATAAAAGAGAAACATGGTAATTGGCGTACGACCGCTACCCTTTTCATTGGCTAATCAGGGAGATATGCAAATTAACTGTCAGCCAAGATGGCGGCCGGCAGCCAGGCAGCTGGAAGCGAGCAGGGAGGCTTGCTTCCTTCATTGAAGGAGGAAGCCAACGTTCCC
>NW_005353549.1:694719-696583 GCF_000412655.1 Myotis brandtii | reverse complement strand
ACCAGGGGCTGCACCTAGGGATTGGGCCTGCCCTCTGCCACCCGGGAGCAGGCCTAAGCCAGCAGGTCGTTATCTCCCGAGGGGTCCCAGACTGCGAGAGGGCACAGGCCAGGCTGAGGGACCCCCCCTTCCCCCCCAGTGCACAAATTTTTGTGCACCAGGCCCCTAGTTTAATTATAATTAATTGCATAGAGTTGTACTTTAATCTTTAAAATTATGCCAAAATGAATCAGAGTAAACATGTGATTGAAAGACTAAGAAAGAGCTGTTTTCACTTTTTTTTCTTAAACAAAATAATCTCACCTATGCTCATTGCTTTAGAACATTTGGATATATAAAATTCTTTCTGAAAATCTATCACGATCATGTCTCTGATGACAATTTTCTTAGCTTGTCTGCTAAAATCTGTGAAATTCTATGCTAACTATTTACCAATTTAAATATACTCTACCTACTTCCAAAAAGGATGTGCTTAAATTGGAATATAGTTTTAGCACAAAAACTAGTAAAATATAGTTCCTTCTTAAGTATTACTTACATTAAAACTTTCGGAACTATTTCTGACACACGAGGCATACCCATAATGTTGAAATACTAGAATCATGGGGAAAAAATCAATCTCTCTTATTAGCTAGATATAAAGTAGGTCAAAGAAAACATGCTTTATGTTTTAGTTTCAGCTTAGATTTTTTTCAAACAACTGGGAATCAAAACCATGTATGACATATCTGGGACAAACACATACACACAAACAATGATTTTATTATACTGCATCATTTCCCCAGGAATACTCACAGAGCTTATTACAGATCTTTAAAAGAATGAAGCTATTCAGAATTGATTTCTTCAGGCTGATGTGGATTGGCATAGTATGTCAACATAAATCCTATCATTTTGGGAAATCTCAAGATAATAAAATAATCTAACTGCTTGTTCTGTACAATTTTATACGTCATTTTCCCAATCTTCCAGAATCATCATGCTTCTTTCAAGTGCTGTCTCTCCCTCTCCATCTTTAGCTCTCACTTTCTCTTACTTTCAATCTATCCCTTTCTTCCTTCCCTCATCCCTCTTTGCAACCTTTTTAGTCTTTCATTCTTTGAAAGCAAAGGCAGCTAGAAGAAAATACATGGTTCATTTTCTTCTAAATATACTCAAGTTTCTACGCAAAATAATAGCTTCCTTCCATAATTGTTTTAGAGGCAGTAAGCTGATTCACAAACCACAGGTAATAACAAAAGCAACTCAGCTTAGTCCCTTCTAGTAACCGCCTAAGGCCCTGGCTAATGGTAACTGAAAACCACAAAGAATGTTCCAAAGGGGGAAAAACAGCGACAATTAAATAGCTTTTGTTAAACTGATGTTTTAAAAGGCATATACTACAATTATAAGTGGGCCAAAGTTGGCAAGAATTTAGAGCAGAGGAATGGGGAAGGCCATGCCTTTCCTCACACCTGAAAGGAAGGGGTGCTGATTTTAAATGATCAAAGCTAGGAAGACTGTGGGGCCATTGTCATTGGGTATAGAGCCTTCAAAGGAGTTCAACTGTTAGCAGTATTAACTGCATAGGCTGTCTCTAGAACACATAAGAAACTGATAATCCCAAGAAAAACAACTGGGGTTACTGGGGAGATTTTAATATATTTTGTATTTTATAACATATGAATGTATGGCCAACACAACTTTAAAGCTATGTCTATAAGTTCTTTTTTATATATATAGTTCTATTTCTTGCCCCTTTATTTGTGTAATCATTATTATATACAGTAACATCTATGTGTTATAGGCACAACAATACAGTTTTATGAATTGTTTTTAATCAGTTAAGAGAAAATAAGATTAAAAATATATTTACCTACCATAT
>NW_005353549.1:692979-694636 GCF_000412655.1 Myotis brandtii | reverse complement strand
ACTCTCATTACCCCTTAGTTTCATTTCATTTCAGTCTAAAAAATTTCTTTTAAGGCAAGTCTACTAGCAACAAATTCCTTTCATCTTTGTTTATCTGGAAATGTCTTTATTTTTATAATTTTGAAGTATATAAACTATTTGGTTAAGTTTTTTTTTTTCCTTTCAGCACTTTGGATATGCCATTTCACTGTTTTTAGGCCTCTATTGTTTCTGATGAGAAGTTAGCTGTTAAACATATTGTTGTCATCCTGTTTTGTGACTTTATACATTCTACTTTCAAGATTTTCTCTTTATTTTTTTAATTTAAATTCTTTATTGTTTAATGTATTACATAAGTCTCCTTTTTCCCCCATTGACCTCTCCCTGGCAGCCCCCAACCTGCAGCACATACTCTCACCGCAGCCCCCATGTCTGTGTCCATTGGTTATGCTCATATGCATCCATACAAGCAAGTCCTTTGGTTGATCTCTTACCCCCTCCCCGACCCTTCCACTCCCGCACCGCCTTCCCTCATAGGTTGGACAGTCTATTTGTTGCTTCTATGACTCTGGTTCTATTTTTGTTCATCAGTTTATGTTGTTCATTATATTCCACAAATGAGTGAAATCATGTAATATTTATCTATCTCTGACTGGCTTATTTTGCTTAGCATGTAAGTTCTTTACTATTCCTCTCCTCAAGAGACGGTACTTAACTCACCTCTCCATGAGTGTGGACTGGACTTAGTGATTTGTTTTCATCAATTAAAATATGACGGAAGAATGGGATGTCACTTCTAACATCTATACTAATAATAGACAAATATGTAAATTGGCCATCCCTCTGCAACACCCACAACCAATGAGGAGTGAGTATGCAAATTAACCTGACAAAGATGACTGCGCTAGCTGGAGCCACAGAGCTGGCTAGAGAGCAGGCGGGAAGGTTTGACGTCCTGGGTCACTGGGGTGACCCAGGATGCCAAGCCTGGGTGGAGAGCAGAGCGGGAGAGTGGATGGAGAGCGGGCAGCTTGGGAGGCTTGGCTCCTTCAGTCACTTGGGGTGACATGGTGGGCATCCCCGGGACCCTGCCCGCTCTGAGCCTGTGGCCAGCACACATGTGCACCGGCGCCTAGCAGTCGGGGTCCCAGGGACGCCACTGGAGTGTCTGGTCCTTTCAGCCAGACCTGGGGGCGGCTGGAGTTTCCAATCCTTTTGGTTTCTGCAGCCCCTGGACCGGAAGTGGATACCAAGAGTGCAGGGAGCACCAGGAATGCTGGGAATCGTAGTTCTGGTGGTAGACGTGTTGCAGGATCTCCTAGACACTAGAGCAGTGGTTCTCAACCTTCCTAATGCTGCGACCCTTTAATATAGTTCCTCATGTTGTGGTGACCCCCAATTTCATTGTTACAAATTGAACATAATTAAAGCATAATGATTAATCACAAAAACAATATGTAATTATATACCGTGGGGCCTTGATTTACGAGTTTAATTTGTCCCATGACGGAGCTCGTAACTCAAATTACTCGTATGTCAAATCAAAAAGTGAATGAGTGAGACATGTGATGCTGGGCTGATGTTGTGGCGTTCATTGTGACGTTCGCTGCGCCAACTAGCGGTGGGGTATCTGAAGCTGGCTCATAACCCGAATTTTAGCTCGCAACTCAAAGCAAAA
>NW_005353549.1:689197-692809 GCF_000412655.1 Myotis brandtii | reverse complement strand
AGGGTGCAGGTCGGGCTGAGGAACCGACACCCCGTGCACAAATTTCATGCATCAGGCCCCTAGTTGAGTTATAAAAAGCCTGCCTCTCCTGTTTTGAGCACTCTTTCTCTTTCTGAAATCACTGGAGTAAGCCAGCTGCCATGAGTAGGATGATGAGGTCCACATGTAATCACCTGAAGCCTCCTCTCTTCACATCACCCAAGCCCTTGAAAGAAGATTCTCCAGCCCCTTCAGATAATTGCAGAGGCAGGTCAACAGCTTGACTGTAACCTAGTCAGAAACCCTGAGTTGAGGACCATACAGCTAAGTCTTCCCAGTTTCCTGACCTTGAGAAAATCTGAGATAATAAATGCTTGTTGTTTAAGTTGCTAGTCTTAGAGTAATGTGTTATGCAGCAATAGATGCCTAACACAATTACCACTTTAAAAATATTACAACAAAAAACACCCCAAATTAATTAATTGAATGGGAATAGGAAGTCATTGTGCATTAAGTCTTCCCAGTTTCCTGACCTTGAGAAAATCTGAGAAAATAAATGCTTATTGTTTAAGTTGCTAGTCTTGGAGTAATGTGTTATGCAGCAATAGATGCCTAATACAATTACCACTCTAAAAATATTACAACAAAAAAACACCCCAAATTAATTAATTGAATGGGAATAAGAAGTCATTGTGCATGCATGTTCTCTTTGGTCTAACTTGCTTTTATTATGCTTGAATGGTAACAACGTTAATACTACTCCCAAAGGGGAGGTGATTTGTTTATTTTCTCTCAGCCTCTTTTTTCCCAGCATTTAAAAAAGACAGGACTGCCTGCTGGCATGGCTCAGTGATTGAGCATCGACCTATGAGCCAGGAGGTCACTGTTCGATTCCTGGTCAGGGCACATGTCCTGGTTGCAAGCTCAATCCCCAAGGGGGTGGGGGGAGGGGTGGGGTTGGTTAGGAGGCAGCCTATCAATGATTCTCTCTCATCATTGATGTTTCTATCTCTCCCTCTCCCTTCCTCTCTGAAATTAATAAAAATATATTTTTTTTAAAAACAAACAGATTGGCTCTGGAATGGTTCTCAATCCTATCAAATCAAAGAATTTTCTTGCAGCAAGTTGTTATCCCTGCTAACTAGGTCTAGAAGAGATAATGTCGGGCTGTGGTAAAAGGGCCTTGAGTGGACTGCTCTCACCTTAGTCACCATGGTGAGGACACATTGCTCCATCCTAATTTCTGGCCATGCCAGAATAACCTTTGGTTATATTTAATGGTCTTTTCTGGTTCCTCCTCTGTGAAATACATGTATAATATTTTGGGTTTCTTGTTTGTTTGTTTGTTTGTTTGTTTTTCTGTCTCTCTTTTGGGATTTTGCTTGGTTTTTGCTTTTTTATTTATAGTTATGTATGTAGCTTAAATGTTAACCATTTATTGGTTTTGTTATCGGTGGAAGTGGGGTTCTTATGGTTCCACTGGAATAAGAATTGACAGAGGCCCCAGGAAAGGATGAGGAACTATAGAGAGCTCTATTTCTGTGGAACACTCCCGAGTTTCCCTGGTCCCATTTCCCTTTGGCTGAAAAGGAAGAAGTGTGGCTGTGGCTTCAATAGGGCTAAAATAAAAGTCAGTGTCCAGAGTTTTCATTCCATATTGGGGCACAGTCCATTCTTGCCTCAGGTTGGCTTAATTTGGATCCCCAGTTACAGTCATTAGTCCATTGCATGTGGCGTCTGCAGGGCCGCATGGCTATGGAGGAAACATGAGCAAATGCAAGAGAACCGAGAGCTAAAAGCCAAGAGAGCAAACTCCTTTATTTAGGGGATTATGTATCCCCAAATTTTCACAGGCTTGCAGTAGACCTGCCTATTCTAGCCAATGATCTGTTTCCAGATTTGACTGAAGGGCATCTTCCCTGGGCATCCTAACTCGCTGTGAATGCCTTCATCTCCCCTTTGTTGGATCCCTTCCCCCAGTGCCTGCAGGGAATGGACCAGCGGTTCCCTGGGGAGTGTAAAGTTACAGCTTCCTGGTGAAGCTGCCCTAATGATAAGCCTATAATATCTGACCTTCCCTGTGCTCCTTTCCTGTTATTAATAACTAGCCGATTACAGTGGTATCAGTTTTATATATCGGCAAGTACCTTTTCTCACGAGTCTTACTTTTTTTGTGAACATTTTTTCTAGTTCTATATAGTTTTATTAAACAGCCTCTACATTTTTTTTAAAATTCATGATTCCACATCCCCCCCCCCCGTATTATTTTGTATTGGTTTCAGGTGTACAGCACAGCTGGTTAGATAATCATATACTTTACAAAGTGTTCTCTATGATATTTCCAGTACCCACATGGCACTATACATATTTATTGCAATGTTATTGACTATATTCTCTATACTGTACTTTACATTCCTGTGGCTATTCTGTTACTGCCAATCTGTACATGTCAATCCCTTCACCTCTTTCACCCAGTCCCCCAATCCCCATTAGTCTGTTTCAATTTTGTTTGTTTATTTTGTTCTTTAGATCCCACATATAAGTGAAATCCTATGGTATTTGTCTTTCTCTGACTGACTTATTTCACTAAGCATAATACCCTTTAGATCAATCCACTATTTTTAATTAAAGAAGAGCACACTTATGCAAAGATAAATCATAATGCCCACTTTGACAAATGATGATTTTTTTTTAATTAAACACTTCAGTGTAGCATCATTCAAATATTACCACACCCAAAACTTCTTGACTGGCCCCAAGTCATTATTTCGGAGAAAAAGTAACCAATATTCTGATTTCTCTAACAATAATTAAATTTTTCCTGGCTTTTATATAAATAGAATAGCACAGTATGAATTCTTTTGTATCTTTATTCTTGAAAAAAACAACAATGCTTGAATTCATTAATGTTGTGGCATGTATTAAGAATTTGTTATTTTTTAGTATGGAATAATACATTGTATAAACATGCTATAATTATTTAGCCATTATGGAAGAGCAATTGAGTTATTCTTTGTGTGAGGCTATTGATAATAATGCTGTGGGCATTCTTGTTCATGTCTTTTGACACACACAGTATATATTGCTGTTGAATATATACACTGAGTGGCCAGATTATTATGACCACCTGACGTTTGTAGGCAATTAGCTATAATTTTGTGCTGAAGTTGCTAGAGGGCCAGACCATTATAAATAAAGAAGCAGGTTGTTTACCATGACAGAAGTGATTTTTTTTCCTGAAGATATGGGTAAACAACGCGATTTAACAGCCTTTGAACGTGGGACATATTTGAACATGAGTGGCCAGATTATTATGACCACCCCATCAGTACTTTGTTGGGCCACCTTTTGCCTTCAATACTGTGGCTATTCTTCTTGGCATTGGCTCCACGAGATGTTGAAAGGTGATGTGAGGAATCTGACACCATGCCTGATGAGTAGCACTGTCCAGTTCTGTGAGATTTGATGGTTGTGGAACCAGCTGCCTGATGGCTCTTTTAACTTTGTCCCACAAATGCTCAATTGGATTGAGATCTGGTGATTGTGGGGGCCACCTAAGCAAGGTAAAGTCTCCCTCATGTTCTTGAAACCACTCCTGCACAATACGAGCACCGTGGCATGGCGCATTGTCTT
>NW_005353549.1:641717-689096 GCF_000412655.1 Myotis brandtii | reverse complement strand
GCCAAATTCTCACTCTGCCATCTGCATGATGCAACTGGAAATGTGATTCGTCAGACCACATGACTTTTTTCCAATGCTCAACTGCCCAATCCTTGTGTTCCTGTGAAAATTGGAGACATTTTATCTTGGTAACTACAGACAGCAAAGATGTTCAAACAGGCCTTCGGCTTCCATATCCCATACAATGCAGTGTACGGCTAATTTGCCTACAAACGTCAGGTGGTCATAAAAATCTGGCCATTCAGTGTACTTAGAGAAAGAAGTAGCTGGATTATTGAGAGTACATAGATCTATAAATTTAGTAGTTATTGTCAGATTTTAAAGTTCTGAAATTAAATTTACTCCTACCAGCAATGCATGGTCATTCTTGTTGTTTCATATACCCCAAATACACTGCTATTGACAGTCTTTTTAACTTTAGTCATTTTGGTGGATTTATACTAATATCACATTTTGGTATTAATTGGCATTTTCTTGATGACAAGATGTGATTGAGCACCCTTTTATATTCTACCATTTTGATATTGCCTTTTGTGAAGTGACTATTCAAGTGTTTATTCTCTGTTTTATTTATTAGAGCATTAGTTATTTCTTATTAATTTGTAAGGCTTCTTCTAGATAGGAGATCTTTGGTTGGTGGACGTATGCATTTTTTAAAATCCTCACCCAAGAATATGTTTTCATTGATTTTAGAGAGGGGGGGGGAGGAGAAAGAGAGAGAGAGAGATATCAATGTGAGAGGGAAACATTGATTGGTTGCCTCCTATACACACCCTGACTGGGAATCAAACCCACAACTTCTTGGTGCTCGGGATGATGCTGCAACCAACTGAGCCACATGGCCAAGGCTGGACATACACATTTAAAACATATTTCTCACACTGTGGTTTGCATTTTCAGTTTTCTAATAGTGTTCTTTTGATGAATAAAAGTTTTAACACTGAACTTTTTCGGAGGATGGGGCCCAGAGGTGATTCTAATGTGCAGCCAAGGTTGAGAACCACTGTTCTAAGTTATCTCCTAGTAGCTTTATTGTTTTAAATTTTATATTTAGGTCCATAATTCATCTGGAATTTGTTTTTCCAAAAGAGTAAGGGAAAGTCAACATTTATTTCCTTATAGATAGCCAATTTACCCGGCATCATTTATTGAAATAGCAACCCTTTTTACACTGCATTATGGTGGTAACTTCATCAAAAACCAGGTGACTACATGCATTATTGGAATATTATTCTATTCTATTGGTCCATCTGCATGCCCAGTGGGATACCAAACTGTCTTAATTATAGTAGCTTTTTTAGTAAGTTTTGCTATCGAGCATTGTAAGCCTCATTTTTCTCTTTTATTCACATTTTTTAACATTCTTAAAATTTTCATTTTCATATTAATTTTTAATCAGCTTATTGTTTTCCACCCAAAGATATTTTCTTTAATTTTTATTGTAATCACATTGTATTTTTAGATTTATTTGGAGAAAATTGGCATTTTCACAATTTCAAATCTTCCAATACAAAAACATGGTATGTCAGCATTTGTTTAGGTTTTTGTAATTTTTTTTTTCAATTATGTTCTGTAGGTTTCAGTGCAGAGAACATTTTCCTTAGTGTTTTTCTAAGTATCATTTTTAAATTCCACGCTTATCATTGCTGTTTGCTAGTATATAGAAATATTTTAAATTTTTATATATCAAGCTAGCAGTTTTGTTAGCTTCCCTTATTAATTCTGGTATCTTATCTGCAGAGTCATTAGATTTTCTAGATACACTATCTTATTGTCCTGAATGATGACACCTCGACACCTTTCTTTCTTTCCAGCCTTATCTTATTGCAATTGTTAAGACAACCTGTTGAGTATAGGACCATAAAGAATAAAAGTGGTTTAAAGGGTACCTCAACATGCACATGCAACACCTGGAGCCCTTCTTAAAATGCAAATTCTAATGGAATAAGTCTGGAGTGGAGCCTGGAATTCTGCATTTCTAACAAGCTCCCAGGTGATGCAGATGTTGTCAAGCTACAAACCCTACTTTAAGTAACAAGGCTATGGCAAATATCCTTGTCTGAATCTCAGTGCCGGGATGAAGTGTTTAACATTTCAGCTCTAAGAATGATGAGTGCTAGAGGGGTTTTTCTGTTCATCTGTTTTGCAGATACATGTATCAGATTAAGAAATTCTCATTTCTGTGCTGGTTTGGCTCAGTGGCTAAAGCGTCGGCCTGTGGACTGAAGGGTCCCAGGGTTCGATTCCGTTCAAGGGCACATGCGGGGGTTGTGGGCTCGACCCCCAGTGTGGGGTATGCAGGAGGCAGCCAATCAGTGATTCTCTTTCATCATTGATGTTCCTCTTCCTCTCTCCGTCTCCCTGCCTCTCTGAAATCAATATATATATTTTAAATCTCATTTATATTTTATTTGTTTAAAATATTCAAGTATTAGATTTTCTAAAGTTATTTTGCTTTAATGTAATCATCATATAATTTTTCTGCAGTATTCTATTAATGTGAATTACACTGATTGATTTTCAGACTTAAACTTACATTCCTGAAATCAGCTCAACTAGGTCATGATACATTACTCGATTTACATATTGCTGAATTCAATTTGTTAATATGTTATTTAGGACTTTTATGCTTTGTTCATAAGTGAAATTGAAATGTAATTTTTATTTCTTTTAATATTCCTATCAGGTTATGGTATTATACTTATGTTGATCTCTTAATTCAATTTGGGAATTGCCCCTCTATTTTTATACTCAAAGAATTTGTGCAAGAATGGTTTATTTCTTCTTTAAATGTTTGAAAGAATTTACTGGTGAATATGTAAGCCTAAGCTTTTCTTTCTATAAAGGTTTTTAATTAGAGATTTAATTTATTAAATAAGAAGTTTTCAATTTGTTTTCTTTTTTAAAATATATTTTTATTAATTTTATAGAGGAAGGAGAAGGAGAGAGAGATAGAAACATCAGTGATGAGAGAGAATCATTGATCAGCTGCCTTCTGCCCACCTCACACTGGGGATCAAGCCTGAAACCCGGGCATGTGCCCTGACTGGGGATTGAACCCTGACCTCCAGGTTCATAGGTTGACACTCAACCGCTGAGCCACACCGGCTGGCCTTATTTTTTCTTGCACCAATTTTGGTAAAATACTGTTTTCCTAGGAAGTTTTTCTTTTATTTAAATTTTCAAATTTATTGGCATTAAGTCTTTTATAATATATTCTCATGATCTGTAGAATCTGTTGTGGTTCCTTTTTTATTCCCCAGATTGGAAATTTGTATCATTTTTTTTTGTAAGTCTTGACAAATGTTAAAGTAACTGATTTTAAAGTAACTGATTTATGGTATGGTTAATTCTTTCTATTTATTTTATTTTATTTTATTGATTTCTATATTGTTTTATTTCTTTCTATTTTCTTTGGGTTTCATTTGCTGTCCTTTTTAAATAATTTTGGGATAATATTTGGAAGATTAGATTTTCATCCTCTCAATTTAAAACTACAAATTTTATTCTAATTACCAGCTTAGCTGCTTCTTACAAGTATCTATTTTTTATTATTATACAAATATATTTATGTTATCTGAAAATTCTTCTTTGATACTTTTGGTCAATTGCTATGTTTAATTTTCCTAATCTCTAACAGATGGGTATTTTTAGGTTAATGTTTTGCTATTACTTTCAAGATTGATCCTTCTATAATCAGAAAATATATTCTAAATAATTTTCATTCTTTGAAAACACCTGGTCAGTTTTGATAAAAAGTTCATATGCATGTTTATCTCTCCCCTATAGAATATTTTTACTGTTATCATGCATTTTAATTCTATATATATTGTAGGGCTCAAAACACTAATCCTATGTTTTGTTTAGTCACTAGTCACTTACTTTTACTCACATATTTACCTTTATTTTGTTTCTTTATTAATTTCTATAATTTTGTGTTTCTAGAATAATTTTTTTATACATGAAAATTTATTTTTTCCCTTTTATTCAGATTTACTGGCAATAACTTAAATTATGACACTGTTTGGTTATCTGGAAATGTCTATATTTTACTGGAACTGTTGAAATATGATTTTCAAGGGTATAAAATTTTAGGCTGTCATCTACTTTTTCTGCTTTCAAAAATTGGCATGCTGTTGCCAATTGTTTTGTTTGTTTGTTTGTTTTAAAATACTAGCTCTGTTTCTTATTGTTGCCTTCCTGAAGATAATGTGTTTTATTTTCCTTGCCTTCTTTTAACTTTTAGATTTGACTTTGTTATTTTTAGATATTTTATTGTGATATGTCCAGGAGTAGTTTTTGTTTTTCCTGTGTAGGGTTCAGACTTCTACTTGAAAATTTGAGTTGATATATTTTCCTCAGTTTAGGAAATATATTTTTGCCACTATTTTTTCAGATATTACTTCTGTCATATTTTCTCTTTCCTGATTTTCTGAAACTTCAGTTTGATGCATGTGTTGGACCTTTTCACATTTCTAAACAATTTCCAATATGGTTTTTTATACTCTTTTACTAAATTTTTATTCTTTTTGATCTTTATGTTTGAGTGTGGATATTTTCTATTATCCTATCTTTAAGTTTATGTAACCATTCTTGTGCTATGTTTAGTCCATGTTCAAATCCATTTATTTTTTTTTTCATTTTCATAATTGTATTTTCCGATTCTATAATTTCAACTTGATTCTTTTCATGGAGTTCAGTTTTCCAGTAAAATATTTCAATTTGTCATATATTTTCTTAAACATGATAATTACAGATATCTTAAAATGTATGTCTGATAGATAACTCCAATGATTGGATCACATGAAAATTTTGTAACAGATTTTTTTTCTCTTGAACCTTTGTTATGCGTAAATTTTTTTTTGTACTTAATGGCTGTTATTGTACAAGAAAAATAAATAATTCTCTGGAGAATACACATACTTTAATTTATCTTCTGAAACGAGCCTCAGGTAGGCCAGATCACCTTCATCTGAACAAGGAATGAGCCGAACGAATTAACATGATATAAGTCTCCTTCTAACTCTGTTTCTCCCCTGCTCCCAGGCTTGACTCTTCTGCATCCGAGTAAATGTGTTGGATCCTTCTTCCATGGCAAGTTCTGAACTCTAGTCCATATACCCTGAGCACTAGAAGAGTACTGAAATCTCACCTCTTTTGTTTGTTTCTTTGCCTGTCACCTTGCACAACATTATAATCTATCAAATGCTTCTAAGGAGGAACTGAAAGTGTTTGCACCCCTTTCTCTTTGCATTCTTTTCCTCCAGAATCTCTCCCTCGTGCTGCATGACCACCATTAAAAATCAATTGTCAAATATTGATGATGTTTAGAAATGTAAACTGTCTATTGAAAAAGGAGACAGCTTTTAATTGCATAATGTCACAGAAAAACCTGGAAGTGCTTTAGTTTAATTTTTGTTGTTGTTTTCATAGAAGTCTATTTATTTAAATGTTGTCATAAGAATATATAGCTCTGTTTATCAACAAATAGAGTTTAAGTGATACCTAACACTAAAGTTAATCACATCTAGGATATGCATAATTGTCCATACTTCTTAATCAGACATAAATAGAAACCAAATAGGCACTAGTAAAACTCAAAATGAAAAATAAGCTCACCAAGAAAGCTCCACTGTACTGCCGCATACACAATAGCGTAGAGTTTCAACATGGCTGATTTTGACTCTCTGACAGATAGCATTTTTTTAAGTTGGTTGTTTTTATTAGCTGAAGAGTAAAGTTGGCATCCTGTAAGATGAGTTTCAGTGAGGTTTATGGTTGTTCCTTCCATTTCTGGGCTCTTGTCCTGTGAGATATTATCCATTTCAAAAAGGTGTGCTATTTCAGCAATTTCTTGTTCAACATTGACAGTTGCCATTTCACAAATATTAGAAAGATTGAAAAGTCCTATAAGATCATTAAATCTACCCCCCTGGCACTGTAGGCGAAGCAAGTGAAGCAAAACTATTTTTTTGTGTGTGTGGGTTATATTTGGTATAGTCGTTTCTAGTGAAAATAATACCGAGTGAAAAGTGTGAGGGTGCCTAGATAAGTGAGAAGTTTCTGGTAGGAGTTTTCATTGTTTCCTTTCTAGCTTATCAGTTTGAATATTTTTTATCATTAGGTGCCTATTTTATGTCCCAAATGTGTATTTTAAAGCCCTGTTTGAGGTTTAGATTGTACTTTTCATTTAAAGTCCATGTTGTGATTAATTTCAGCACTGACTAGATAATCTGAAACTGAGTCGAATCTCACACTAATAGTTTTGGAAATCTATTACCTCAATGTTAAAGTGATGAAAACTATATAGACTGCATTATCTTTAATATAATTATAATAATTTCATATATGTCTGTACATTTTATAACTCTTAAAGGTCACAAAAGTGTTCTGGTTAATACTAAATACCTGAATATTATTGAATTAAGTCGAATTTACTCTTTCACATTAGTATTCCACATGATAATACAGTAAGGAAGCATCCATAGATAGTTGGTTATTCAAATATCAGTGTTGTGTTTTCATTACATTTAGTTAAAATTTAGAGATTTAAGCATCTTATAAATATATCTACTTAACCCTAAAATATCAGTGGATTGATCTTTTGAATAGAAAAATATAGCTAAAAATATTAAATATATTTAAACACAATAAGGATTCCTTTTGGTGATAATCATATAATCACCAAAAAACTTTCTGATTCTGTTTGTTATTAAATACTATTTAGTTAAATCACCAAAAGTACTTGGTAGTATTAGCTTTGTAATACAAATCTGAATGAATAACATATAAGTGAATAACAATCTTCCTTAGGCAATATCAAAACATCACCTCTTATGAATAAATTAAAAGTAGAAATAGCAAGAAAATAAAAGAGATTTATATACCAACTATTACACTGTCATTAAAGCAGCTAGTTCTAAAAGTTTTGGCTTCTAGCCCTGTCCAGTGTGGCTCAGTTGGTTGGAGCATCATTGTGTTCACCGAGAGGCCTATACACTGAAAGGATGTTTCTCTCGCTCTCCCTTTTTCTCTCTAAAAAAGAAAAAAGAAGAAAGAAAAGAAATGAAGAGAGAAGAGAAGAGAAGAGAAGAAAAGAAAAGAAAAGAAAAGAAAAGGAAAGGAAAGGAAAGGAAAGAAAAGAAAAGAAAAGAAAAGAAAAGAAAAGAAAAGAAAAGAAAAGAAAAGAAAAGAAAAAAAAAGGAAAACATGGTTTCTAAACTCGAACTAGAGTAGCGGTTCTCAACCTGTGGGTCGAGACCTCTTTGGGGGTCAAACAACCCTTTCACAGGGGTCGCCTAAGACCATCGGAAAACATATATATAATTACATATTGTTTTTGTGATTAATCACTATGCTGTAATTATGTTCAATTTGTAACAATGAAACTGGGGGTCACCACAACATGAGAAACTATATTAAAGGGTCGTGGCATTAGGAAGGTTGAGAACCACTGAACTAGAGAATAAAACAATTGAAGCTATTTATTTCGGGCCTTACTGCATCATGTATTTAATTTTTCATTACATTATTTGGAAAGCACAGAGCATCAAACATGTTATAAAAATTCTTTACCAGTTCCCAAAATGTTACAGAATAAATTATGGATCCTACCATGCCTGGTGATAGACATATTTTAAAATGTCAATGAGTTTCTGGTACAAAATAATTCAATATTATAGCACCATGCACTTCAATCACACTCAGAAAACAGGTATTGCAGGTAATCTCAACTTCTAAGGAGGACTTATAACAGTGTTAATGAAGTTCACAGTCAGGTATAGATTGTGGCTGCTCACATTCTAGTATCAAATAATGAAATGCCACCTGCAATATTCTACTCCTCTCATCCTGCTTTGAACATGTAACCCAATATGCTATTTCAATAATTGAACAGATCTTCATTAGTAAAAGCAAAGTTCTCCTGGCTAACATTTAAAGAATATGCATGAAAAGATTTCCATAGGTACAGAGTCCTTCTGTTGCAAGAGTAATTATGTAAATCTACATGTGATATTATGTTATGTTCATATTAATACTTTATCTCTAGAGTTTTTAACAAGACAGTGATGTTTGCTTGGCTGGCGTGGCTCAGTGCTTGAGTGTCAACCTATGAACCAGGAGGTCACAATTCAATTGCTGTAAAGGCACATGCCGGGTTGGGAGCTGGATCCCTGGTGTGGAACATGCAGGAGGCAGCCAATCAGTGATTCTCTCTCATCATTGATGTTTCTACCTCTCTCAGTCTCTCCCCTTCCCTCTTTGAAATCAGTAAAAACATATATTAAAAATATATAAATGTGTATATATATAATGATTTGCCTAAGGTCACTTAATGAATAAGTGGTAAGGCAGGGTTTGAACCCAGACATTGATCTATTATAATACCTGGACTCAGAATTTTAAGATTGAAGAAGTCTGTACATTATCTCCAATTCAATCCCTCATTTTAGAGATTAAGGGGCTGAGACCTAGAATGCAAATGATTCATCCAGGTTGTACAGCTCGAGTTAGTGGAAGAAAGAGCAGGGAGTGAAATCAGGTCTCCTGGCTTTCAAACTAATGGCCTTTACACTATACAAAGCCAATATAACAGCCCCTATCCCTTGTGGAATAGATCACACATTCCAGTTCCTAGAGATGCCACCGTGTATAACACCATCAAGTACACACTTACATTCATTGAGAAGTGGCATTGGATAGACCAAACAACCAGGGAGTACGGGGTTCTTCCTTCCGCTGGCCATCTTAGGTGGTGTCTGTGGGCTGTGGAGGCAGAATCATCCTATGCAGAGCAGGAAACTGGAGGAAACAAGGTGAGATTAACTGGGGAAAGGAATTCAAGTGCCTGAGGAACTGCCATCAGTAAAAACTGAGAAGCTAAAACACCCAGAGCTTTCAAGGGCTGCAGAGTTCATGGGAAATATCCAGAACTCAAACCCTGAAAGCTAAGAACTGGAGGTAAAATAGAACTTTTTGAGAAGGCAAACTGAGGCGTAGCAGGCCTAACCAGAGGATGGAGGCTCTGACCTCCCAACTTCAGTAAGAGGAATGAATGAGCGTACATGAGCATGAAACTACTGAGACTTAGTAAGTCCATCAAGACATTGCTACCATCTGTACTTGCCTGACTCCAAAGCCCATGGTTTGAACCTCTGCTATACCACATCCCAAGGCTGGGCTAGGACAGAAAAAGATTTCCCGTTTGGAGCTACTGCCTCCCTTTTCTTCTGCATGACTAGAACTCTTCCTTGAGACCCACAAGTCCTCTTTGGTTAGTATGTGAAGTGACTAGAGCAAACTCAGAGCCTAATAGGAATCCATAGAGTCACACAGGTAACATGCCTGAGCCCATGAGAAATGATCCAGTTCTATTAGTCATTGTGCCTTTCATTCTTCCAGTCGGCCAGTTACCTCTTACTGGGCCCACCCAGGTTAATGCAGTGCCAGACTCAGGATTCCAGAAAAAATAATACATTTCATGAACCCTAAGATGCCACTCTTCTATGTACTGCTCAGAAATAAATAACACTGCCTTCTAAATCTATAATAATAAAAGCATAATATGCTAATTAGACCGGACATCCTTCTGGACAAAGCCGCATCAGGTGGGGGGCCACGGCAGTTGTGGCAGAGGCCCCAGGCCAGGGCAGTGGCAGACAGGGGCCGGGGCCAAGGCCCTTGCACGAATTTTGTGCATCAGGCCTCTAGTAAAGAAATAAATGCCTTAAGACACTTTTGTACATGTTACCACCCTTAATGCAAAACATCTCTTTTAAGCGATGCTCACCACCACCACTCACCCAGCAGGATGTCTTCTGCTTCAGAAGGGAAACTGGTAGTGCTGGATTCTTGAGACACTGCATGCTGATTTCCAACTGGTGCTCTTCTAAAGAACATCTAAGTGTAAATTTGATCACACACCAATGTCATGTCTACTACCCTTCTACACTTCAGTTCTATACCCACCTCACGTCTACGTTTTTCTTCACTACTTCTCCTACCTCCTCATTCTTTACTTACTACAATTATGTTAGAATCTTAAGTCTTTAGGGACTGTGTAGAACACTGAACCCGCTTCTCTCACTTAAGAAGTATCAAGACCTAGGAAGAACACTTGATTTGCCCACATTGCCTTAGGGCACAGTAAAGTTGTCACCCGATACAAAGTAGTTTTGACTCCCAAATCAATGTCGCACCCTATGGCATTGGGTTTCTGATGAAGGACTATGCCTTCTCAAGGACTGGCACACCCTCTCCCAGCATAATAGTCAGGGCTCACTCTTGTCCTAGAGATGACGTGCACCAACTTGCCTTCATGTGGCTGCCCAGTTGTATGGAATGCTGCAAGAAATTCTAGAAAGAACATAAAAAATAAGATAAATTAAACATCATTATCAAAGATTCGGGATAATATTAACTTTGGTTTATACATTTAGGAGACCTCTGAATATCAGAATGCTGGATTAAGAATCGGGAAGCTAGTTTTAGGCTTGCTTCTAAGTACCTTTGAAAGTTTGGGTAAATTTTTTAATCCCTCTGGTTCTCATTTGCCTTATCTGGAGGTTAAGAGGATTGTACTAGATGATTCTTAAGGCCCCTTCCAGCTAGAAATTTCTGTGATTCTTTATCATGCAAAGTGGAGAACTGAGATAACCACATAGCTGTATCAAAGTGTAAACAAGGCTCAATACTTGGCTTTACTTATCTGCATATTTCAGATAAAGAGTGTTTTTTAATCCTAACTCACCAGCAAAATTGCTTCTGCTTTTACTTTACTTTGTTTGCCAATACAGCCAGAACTCTGTGCTGTACTCACACATACTGAGTCTAGAAGATCATGTTAAACAGAAGGCTAGATTGAGCTATGTGAAATTGACATACACTGTACTTATATTAAAATGGATGCATGTTCCGTGTGGCGGAATCAGAAAGGCAATGCACACAAATATAAACAAATGGAAAACTTCAAGGCTTGTTTACATAACCACATGTAAGCACTCTAGTATACATATATAAAGATGTTGCAATTAGGAAAACTTTATCTGTCAAAACTGGTCATTTAAAATTTGTTCTCACTTCCTTTCCCTGTGATTTTTTTTTAGCAGTGATTTTTAATCACCTTCACCAAAAATAAGTTTCAGTGTCTCTTCAATTCGTTTGCACTTTTCCTTTCCCAGCTTTTCCTGACAGCTTTTTCTTATATGTAGCATTAAATAGTTCTGCTCTGGTTCCCCTGCAGAACCCTGGGGCTGAATTTTGCCTTTATATGAACATATCAGCACATTGGCCGCACAGTAAGCTTTTATTAAAACACTGTATGCACCCAAACAACAATTTGTCCACTATTTTCTGTATTTCACAAATTTTCCTGAGAATACCCAATTTTAAAAAGCTCCACTATTAAATCCCCTACTTCCCAATGAGACTAAAATGAAAGTAGGTTCCCAATTAAATGCTTCCCTTTACTGCATGCCCTATCCCCAAGCCTAGTCTCTTTGTTTTCTGTTCAGTCTAGCAGTGGTCACTATAGTCAAAGTAGGAACACAGTAAATGCCTTTCAGAGGTGAGCAGCTCTTTCTTCTCATCTCTTTCCCCTTTGATGAGCTAACCCAGCAAATCCCGGTGCTTTTTCTAATGCAGTTGTGCTCTATGCTGATGGTTTTGCAGATTTTCCCACAGTATCCTTCAAATCCCTTTCTGGGTGCATGTTCTGCATAATTGGCTCCTTGAGCCTGTACTTATTAGTCTGTATCTCTCTACCTGAACTGCATTTGGCATCCTCTGCCTTAATCACCCACAATTCAAATCCTCTCCAATCTGATAATATTGCACCTTATTATTTGCTAAGACTTCAATTTTAGTATCACCAGCAAATTCAATGATCTTTTCTCCTCTGCACATGTCCCCAGATATTTATGCCTTATTCCCAGAGCTCTGGAAAACATGTTATTTCTAACCCCCTTCGAAGCTGAGTTTGCCATCTATGACCGCCTTTTGTCTACTACTCTTAAATTAGTTTTCTGCTGCAATATGCTATTTTACCTCCCATTCCCTGGGTCTGCTTGAGATATAAATCTTCCATGTGAAACCTTGTCAAATACTTTTTGAAAACAATTTTTTTCTTATCTATTGAGGCAGTGGTGCTGGCCAAGAGCTCTGGAAAATTAGAGAAATACAGCCTCCCACGCATGAGTCTATCTTGACAATCTCAAAGCAATCTTGTTAGGATCCTCTATTTACATTCAGAGAAGTCCCAGAGATCTCTTAAAGTAGACAGATGAAATGTACCATAGCGTTTTTTACTTCCTACTTGTTTAGGGACAGAGGAGTGGAGCCTAATTTTTCCATTTCTTTTCTGGAGAGCATTACATGTTGGTAATATGCTGTCACAAAAGGCTCAGATTTGGGGCAGTGCACGTATGTGCAGTGCAGTAGTTCATTCATTGTTGGGTGTGGCCGGGCAAGGCAGTCTGGGCAGACTGAAGCTACAAGGACATTGGCCATGACTATCTACAATTTGTTAAGGTCACCTATAAGCCACTTACATTCTTTTAACCTAAGTAAATTATTTTGAAGTAAATAGAGACTTAATAGAAAAGTTGTTTAAATGGTACAGATAATTCCTGTATACCTTTCACCTAGCTTTACTAGTGTTATTATCTTGTAGAATCATAGACTAAATCATGAAGACTTAGAAATTAACATGGATATAATACTATTAACTAAACTACAAACTATTAAATGTTTACAGTTTATCCTCTAATGTCCTTTCTTCTGCACTAAATTGTTGTGTCTCCTTAGTCGTCTTTAATCTCTGACAATTCCTTGTCTCTCCTTGTCTGGTCTGTGACAGTCTTTCTTGTTTCTCATGTTTCTCATGATTTGACATATTTAAGAGTGCCGGTCAGGTATTTTGTAGAATGTTCTTTGATTAGTTTTATTTTTGTGATCTTATCTAATGATCACCTTAAGATTATGCATTTTGGGGGGGGGGCAATAATACTATAGACATGATGTGCCCTTCTCAGTGAATCATATCAGGGCATGGTGCGAATCTTGATTATTGAATAAGAAGACATCTGCTAGGTTCTCTACAACAAAGTTACTATTTTTCCTTTTGTAATTGGTAAATATTTGGAAGGAGATGCTCTGAGCCTATGCAAATGCCATGCTTATTCTCAAATCTCTGCCCACTAATTTTCCCATCCTTCAGTGGAATTTACCTATAAAAATTATTACTATAGTGGTTGCACATTGGCAATTTTCAACATCCATACTTCCTCATTTATTAATTGGAATTCTTCGGTAAAGAATAGCTTTCTTTGATCCCCACTTATGTATTCAATTATGTATCTATATCAGTTAGAACCCATGAATATGTATTTTGTTTTAAGGGGGATATGTAAGAGGGATTTCAAAGAATTCATCAATATAAAAATATATTGCCAATTAGAAGTGAAAACTTTGGCAATGTCTATGTAATAAAAATAAGTCTAGAAAAATATACTTTGTCAGGTACTCAGCATAAATAGGCTTGTCTGATGGATAGCATAGCTTACCAGGACTGCCCCTGATGACCACCAGATTTTCCCCATTGGATTAAAAAACAACAACAAAGGAAAAAACAGACAAAAAAACCCATCATCATCCCTGTATCTTACCTCATAAGATGTAAGGTTGGAGAGAGCTAAAACAGAGGTGTATAGATTCAGTATTGCAAAGGATTGAGTTGTTGATAATTGTAATAATTCAGAAACAGACTAGGTAGCAGGGTGTGATGATGGAAAGAAAGAAAAAACATGCCTACATGCTGTCAGTGGAGGAAGTCAAGTCTTGGAAGTGGATATACTGGCATATAGCAGAGGAAATTGAAATTGATAGGAGAAATGATGAAATAACCCTGCCAAGTGTGCCTTCCTCACCCAAGGCTATTATTAATAAGCTGCTGACACAGTCCCAGAACATATTCTTAATGCACCCGGCCTTGGTAATCAACAAAATGAATCCCAGGAGTGTAGGACTGAGGGTATTGATATAATTCCTGTCCCTGTTAGACCTGGCTCAGAACTGGCATAGGCCTGGGCCTATAGATATGTCTGCCAACATAATCAGTTGCAGGGAGTAGAAGAAGACAAAGACAGGAGAAATGAAATTGAGGACAATGATGCCTCTATCAAGCAGAAAATCAAAGTTTTATAGCAATATATTTATTGACAGCATCTACCCATCCATTATTTTACATATCCCTTCATTTATTCAATAAATATTTATGGACTGCTTACCATATTTCAAGCATTGTGCTAAGTTCTGAGAGCACAAAGGTAAACAGGAAATGGTCTCTACTCTCAAGAGGTATCTATAATCTTGAACTGCTTTCCAAGCCCCTGTTTGAGAATTATTGCCTCCAATTTATTCATTCATCAATTTAAAAAATATGTAATGAAGACCTATAATGATTCTTACACTATGCTACATCATAGAGATATACAGATAAAAGTCTGTGTACTTATTCTAATGAAGCTTATAGGTAGAGCTGTTAACAAAACCCAATTGTGATATAGTGTGATAAGTGGTACAATGGAGAGGCACTGGCCTGAGTCATAAAGGGAACATGAAGGTTTTCAAGAGAAGTAGGGGTAGAGAGGATAGTAATTCTGGATGCAGGAGACAGCAAAGCTCAATCATATAGAAATGCAAGTCATAGAGTGAGTCTGGATTACTGAGTCCAAAAAGGAGAGATGGGAAATATAAGAATAGAGAAGCAGGCAAGAACCAGATAATGAATGCTTTGGAAAATATTCAAGAGTTTAAATTCTAATCTGAAGGTCATAAGAAACTATTTAACAAAAAAAAAAGTGACTCAAGGAAGTTTAGATTTTGAATGATCTTTTTGGATGCAGTTCAAAGAGTAGATTTGAGTGTATAAAACGATAGACAAGGTGACAATAGAGGATACCATTATAATAAATCTGGCAAAACTTCTGGGTTTATATCCAAAGGAAAAGAAAATAGGACCTCGAAAAGATCTGCCTTCCCATGTGCACGGTAGCATTATTCACATTAACCAAGATATGGAAACAACCTAAGAGTCTGTCAATGGATATAAGAAGATGTGAGATATATATATACCATAGGGCCGGTGCATGAAATTCATGCAAGAGTAGACCTTTTTTCCCCGGCTGCTGGCACCGGCTTCCCTCTGACACCCGCGACCCGGGCTTCTCTCTGGCAGCCAGCAGGCACCCGGGACCTGGGCTTTCCTCGCAGCCCAGCTTCATCCGGACATCTGGTCCAGAAGGATGTCTGGTCTAATTAGCATATTATGCTTTTTATATATTTATATATTAATATAAATATTAACCATGAGAAAGAATGAAATCTTGCTTTTGGCGACAACATGGATGGGCCTTTAGGGCACTGTGCTAAGTGAAATAAACCAATCAGAAAGACAAATAGCACATGGTATCATTTATATGTGGAATCGAAATGAAAAGTAAAACTGGTTGAAATAGAGAGTAGAAAAGTAGTTGCCAGGGACTGAGGGATGAGGGAAGTAGGGAAATGTTAGTAGAAGGATACAAACCTTCAGCTATAAGATGAGTAAGGTCCGAGGACCTAATGTATAACATGGTGATAATAGTTGATAACCCTTTACTGTAAAATTGACATTTGCTAAGAAAGTGGAACTTAAATCCTCATTTAAAAAAAAAATAAAGTTAAATATGTAAGATGATGGATCTGTTAATTTGCTAGATGGGAGGAATCAAGAGCCACGGCTCTACATGACCCGGCCCAAATGGCTTCCCTTCCTCCAGGAGTTGTGGATTATGGGTACCTTATCTCCAACCAAGAGATCTGAGACCCAAAACAGGCCTATGAAATAGACCTCATACCATCCTTGCCAGCCCTCATGTCCTGTGACCAAGGGCTGAGTGTACTAGAACATCCCTAAATTCCATCCCTCCAGTAAATGTTACTACATGAACTGACAAACAGAATAAAACATTTCTATGTAACAAAGATTCCAATTCCTACTGATGAGGTAAGTCTGTGATCAGAGAGGATAAGTAACTCTGCTATGTGGCTGACCTGGGGTCCAAACCAATGCTCTGATTCCAATTCTTTTTCCTGCTGCTTAGGAAAGATTCTTGACAATAGATTCCAAAGTTAAATCCTTCTTCCCCCCTGCCCCCCCTAAAAACAGCTCTTATCAAGCCAGTACATTTTGAGAGCCTAGGCTGTCCTCTGAAAAATCTCTTAGCTTTATGGAAATTATCTCACACACAGTGCCTTTTCGTCTTAATTAGCAAGGACCGGCTCATGGCTCAGTGCCCCCCAAATAATAATATATGTCAGAAAAATAAAAAGCCATTGTTCTCTCTTCACCACTGCAGTATTGCACAACAAGCACAGGGATAATGGAGAATTCTGCAGAGTCCCTCAGAATTCCTATATCCGTAAGAGTAAAAATCAAATTCAGAATTCAGAGAAGTAAAATACACATACAAATAAGAAGAATGAGGATAAGAAAGAGGAAGAGGAGAATCCTAAGGACATTTTGTCCGAATATGATACTCAAACTAGAGAGTAAGAACTAAACCTGAGAACTCACCTCCCAAATACCATTTTTCATTCAGTTTAACTCAGACTACAAATGTGATATATCAGTCACGACCAGATACAGAAAATGAAACTGTTCCAGACTGCCAAGAGCTCATGATATGAAATGAATAGTAGATAAAAATAAAAACATGCACTATACACATTTTAAATAAGCTATAATCAATATTATATGATGGAAATTTGTTTTTATGGTAGTTATCAATTCATATTTATAGTTATTAGATTATGGTTATATACTCCTAATATGTTGCTAATGTTTCAGTTGAAATCCACAAGTTATTAATATAGATGCTGCCAAAGAGAATAGTTCATAGATAAATCAAATAGATGAATTTACATAAAAGATTTAAATCACATAGGTATATTTAAATACCTTCATTATTTTGGGAATCAGAAGATTAAATAGTCATACGCCCATAATAACATTTTGGTCAACAATGGACCACAAAGACAGTGATCCCATGAGATTATCATGGAGCTGAGCTTTCTATAAGAAATGAAAGGCTATGTGGCTCAGGAAGAATTTTATTTTCATGGGAGAAATATCTGGGGGTCTTGGTCATAGATTCCCTCTCACTCACAGCACCTCAATTTTTGAGTGCACACATTATTCAGAAGGTTTACAGCCCTCCCAGATCTAGCTTGATGGTCCTCAGAAAACATTGCTCTAAATAAATTCTTTGTTTACCTAAGATTCTGTGCAAGGACACAGGTCCACAGAAGCTACCTTAACCAGTATTAAGCGCCATTGCCACTTAGGTAAAAGCTTTCTGCAGCAGTGTTGAGCCACCCTGTCCCTGTACTTCAGAAATATTTTCAGGTTGTACTGATGTAAGCATAAATAAGTTTTATTTTTTCCATCAATTCATTGCCAGAGAGAGCCCTTTGTGCCAGATAGGGTCAATGGAAGCCAGAACAAATTTTCCAAAATCAAAATATTCAGTCCTCAGTTCTACACCCATTCCCATGTTAAATACCCTCTTTTTCTCTTTTTTATGAATATCACAAAGTTCCTTAATCTGATCACTGCTTCAGCATGCAATAGCCAAAACCACATTGCCATGTCAATCCCCTGTGTTTATCTCTCCATCTTGATTTCTTACTCCCACTGATTCTCAGGCCACCTTTCACTCCTTCCTATGGTCACTGTTATGGTGATCTATGCCTTACTCAGCTGGTTTCTCCTCAATATTTCCAATCAATCCAGCTCACATCCCTGTTCATGGAGCAGCATTTATAGCTTCAATATTTTATATCTGATCCTGTCAGGAAGAAGCAGGGGAGGGCTTGTGGGGCTGTGTTTATAATGTCTACAGTAGTGTATAGTCATGTCCTAGGATTTCACATTTACTCACCACTCCCAGAGCAAGTTCCAGTCTGCAAGCTCCATTCATAGTAAGAGCCCTATACAGGTGTATCATTTTTTAGCTTTTATACCAGTGATATTTGACCTTTCTAAATTTCATGGTACACATAAACTAACTAATAAAATTCTACAGCACACCAAACATATATTTTTGCCAATCTAACAAAAAATGGGCATAATTTTGATTTATTTACACTGGACTGTTATTGTTGTGTTGGCTGTTACCCTTTTTTTTTTTAATTGTCTAAAGTTTTACATATTTCCACCAATTGACCCGTCCCCCTCCATAGCCATTCCCACCCCGGGCAAGCCCCCACCACCTCAGTGTCTGTGTCCATTGGTTATGCTAATATGCATGCATACCAGTCCTTTGGTTGCTCTCTACCCCCCCCACCCCTGGATCTATTCTTGTTCATCAAATTATGTTGATCATTATATCCCACATATGAATGAGATCATGTGATATTTCTCTTTCTCAGACTGGGCTGTTATCCTTTTTAAATTTTATAATTTTATAAGGGAAAAAGGTCAGTGCCCTGACTAAATAGTCAGGAATTGTGTGTTTTAAAAATTATCATGGTACATCAGGGTGCCTGTTGTGGCACATTGGCTGAAAATCGCTGTTTAACCTTAACCCTGACCCCTTTAACTTCTAACCCTACTTTTACTATACCTTTTCTAAGTGTAGATATATCTAGATACACACATATTTACCATTGTGTTACAATCGCCTACTGTATTTAGTATAGACCTGTAGCCTAAGAGCTATAGGCAATATCATATTGCTTAGATATGTAGTAGGTTATACCACCTAGGTTTGAGTAAGTGCACTCTAATTTCAAACAATGATGAAATCTCCTAACGATACCTTCCTCAGAACATATCCTCATCCTTAAGCAATGCATGACCATAATTAAAACATCAGTAAAAAAATAGGCTTCATTATTCTCTCATGCTCAACACTCTGCTGTGCTTTTGATGGAAAATTAGAGCAGTTAGAGTTAATTTAATTTAATTTAATTGTTGAATTTGTATTTTGTACACAATATTGGCAGCCCTAAAGCAATAGTATGTTTTTCTTTAAACAAAATAGATTTTTCTCACAGTTCAAGTAAATGATTGGCTTAGCAGACAGTAGATAACAACCAAAATAAGCAAAGTACTACAGAAAGATGTCCATGACACCAATCCACCAATTAAAGCACTAAAGGAATTAAGTAGTTTATTTCTCTCCTTTTACAAAAATGCAATTTAGTAGTAAAATCTCATGAAATACAGCTGCCATGGTTACAGAATTTAAAATAATGGTTATATCTCCATCCCAACTCACCTTCCCTCACCCAGCTTTCTCCAACATGGACTTCATGCTCTACCATCTTGCTTTGACACTATGAATGTAGTTGCATTGACACTTTTGAAGAAGTATGTGTCTCACATCATATTTATTCATTCTCTAAATTGTCATGAATGTCAATAAAAGCACAACAGTCCCTAATTCCAAACAAGTTAATGGACTTACTTAAAGACACTGAAAGTTAATGAAAAGAAAAATGAAGAAAAATTCCCTTATATCTGGCTTGAGTTATGAACAGTTAGGTATTTGGCTCTTCTAGATGTCCTCTAATTTCAAGTCACATCTTCTCTCCCCCTGCCTCCCCAGAGCCCTCATTCTAACAGGACTTCTAATCTAACTCTGGGTTCCAGAGAAAAAAAGGATATGCCTGCACCAGCACACGTTTAGGTTGAGAAAGAATTAGAAATAAAAATAAAGAAGGTGTGTGTGATTTATTCCAAGATTGGAAACTGGGAGTGGAGAAAAGAGTGTGGATACAGTAAATTGGTTCTTTGCCTTTAAACTTTGTGATGTAAAGTCTAGGAAGGATAATACTGGACATCCTCTGCCTGCTCATGTCCCCATGCCTGAGGAGGGCCTTTTCTGCCTAGTCCTGGGGCCCCCGCAAAGGGCAGTGGAACCAGGGAGAAGAATGGATCCCAGAACCCTGAATTGTTTACTGGCTGATCCTAGAGGAAAAGGTGGCTTCCTGGGCACAGTGTGCTCCAACTCCTCCCTCTGTCCCCAGGCCTCCAGCCTGCTCTGGCTGGCACTCACTTCTCCAGCCTGTTCTGGAGGCAGGCACTGTTCTGACACCACTCTATAGGCATGCTCCATGTCCTAACATTACAGCAAACCATCACTGAATTTACTCTTTGAAAGGAAGCAATTATCAATCCAACTCATGTGATGCCAACACGCATGGAAGAAATGGTGACCTTTCCAACAGCCAGTCTCTGGGCAGAAGAGGATAAGGAAAGGAGAAGGAACAGCAGGGTCAGAGACCTACTTGTCAGGATTTCAGCTGAAATCAAAGGCATTTTTAAAAATAAATCCAACAGCTATCCTGAGCTTTCTTCCATCCCCTCCCTCTTGGTTTCCTCCACCCTCTGGAATTGCATAGAATTCCATTTTCTAATTTTTGTATGTGTTTAAATTAAAACAAAAAATCTCAAACCATCTTCAGGAATACTTACTTGAAAATGTCTTCCTCCTTTAAGATGTAGATTCTTTATCTCAATTGATCATGAAATAGTAAACATTTTCCCCCAATTAAAAAAAGGGTGTGAGGTCACGCAATGTTTCAAAGATCTGGTCAGTCTATTGCCATGCTCCACAGAGGGCAAGATGCTAGTGGAGTACCACGCGGAAATCATTCAAGAAAATGGTTGCTTTTCAAAGATGTCAACAATTTCTATGTTCATGAAAATTAACATAGAGGACTTTTTCATGGGCTCCCTAGTTGTCCTGCATCTGTGTTTGGAGCCAGCCAAACTTTTAGCGATGGTCCTCACTGCTCCCTCTTACTGTCCCCCTTGCACCTGCATTTCATTCCCATCTTATTCCCAGCTCTCGTCACACCCAAGAGATGACTGATTTCAGTGGTAAATGAACAAGAATATGCCCAAGGTTTGAAATTTTTCAAATCAGAGTGTTAAGTGAATGCGGAAGATTATACTTAAAATACCTGTCACAACTCAGGTGGCATCTGTTTCAAGAACACAAATAATCCAATATTTTGATTGTCGCATTATTCACAACTCTTTTGAGAGAAAACAGAAAGCAGAACAAGCCTACATGTGAAACCAAATAAACAAATTTTGGTTTAGACAAGAGGAACAAACCAGGCTATTTTAAAACCTGAAAACATAGTCACCTTACTTGCTTGTGTGAAGTGCGTATATTTTGACAAACTTTTAAAGCCTGCATTTTCTGAATTAATATGCGTGTCCAAACACCAGTTGATTTAAAGTGAGAATGAAGATGACATAGCTGCTGTGCTATCTATGAGGTATATGTAAAAAAAAATTAACACATTTACACACACATCTATACACAAGCTTTGTAAGTGATCAGCCAGGACTTCTTAATTTGTATAAGTGAAACATTCACAGGCTTTAAGTTAGAGATCAGTTAATGCCTTTGGAGAATTTAAAGTAGATAGCAAACCTTAAATAGTACATTCTGTCTCCCTGTATTTCATTTTCTATTTGTATAAACAAAACAAACTAGAAATGTATATCTTGAAGGTTGCCATGCAAGTTGCTGAGTTGCGTGATTCTATATCATTTTTTCACTCCTATACGCATATCAATATTTAGAAATTTGCTCTAGAGGGAGATTGATTTACCATATGTAGTGATAACAGCCATTACAAACTCCCAATATTTCGCAAACCATGATATAAATTGACTTTACTTCACACTCCTGGATGCCATTAGGCTCTTCCACTACCAGGGAAATTGTTTCCATGGTAACTGAAAGGGGAAAAGCACAGGGAGGGGGAAAAAGACACAAAAAGCGAACGCAATGAGATATCTATGGAATAAACAAAATATGGGCAAGTGTTGGATGTCATAACACTTTTGGTGCTTCTAGATCCACATCCTTCTAGAGATGCTAGGGCCATGCGGTCTGATAGATCCAATGAGAAGGGAAGATTGTGCCTGAGGTTGAACGTGTTAAAATGGCCACAGCTGGCAGGGCTGCCTGTGATTCCCAGGGTGGATGGTGCCTTGTACATGGAGCCTGCTGAATCTTTCTTTTGCAACCAAGTCTGCAGAATTGGTGTGGGCGTGGTTAGACTCATTCAGAAGACAGCCAATAGTAGCCAATAGTTAGATTGAAAGCAGAGCTGTTTATGGAAGCTCCAAATGCCCCTTCCCAAGGCAGCTGCAGGGCTTAGGAATTCTCCAGTGGGCATCCAGCAGGAGCATCCACTTAGATGAGTTGGGTCGCTCCAGAAGTTCTCTAGAACCAAATATTAGGTAGCACTGGCTTTATCTTCTTCTTCATGTTGCTGAAGTATAATACGCAGCTAATACAATTTAATTTTTATTAGATTCTGCATATTTGTGGCTCTTAGAATGAACACACATTACTTATAAACATATACTTTTTAAATTAATTTTTCTTTGTAATTCAAAGTAGATGTCTAATGCATTCATAGAACGATGTGCACTCCCCTCTGGGGGGCAATTTTAATACCTGCAATTCCCTAGCTTATTAATCAAAGACTTTTTAGCCTTGTAGGTAATGTATATGTGCTTGATGTTCAAAAGGTTGGAATTGCAGCTATATGAAAAAAATCCTTACCTCTGACAAAATCAGAAAAGATAAAGCCTCATGGAAATTCTACAGAAATGGGAAATGACAGAACTATCCTTTCTCAGATGCTTTCTGTGAAAATGTTTTGTGGCTTTATGGGGGAAAAGGCAGCCTTTTTTTTTTTTTTTCCTCTCCAGAAGACACAATGAAATTGCTTGGCTTAAAATGCAGTAGTGGTCAGGAATCTCCATCTCAGAACATGTCTATTTCTAGTAGATTTTTAAAAGTTACATAGGAAAAATTTAGATTTTGTGGGGTTTTAACTTCAGTTTTGAACTGTGAGGTTTCCTTTGTTTCTGTCCTGTTACATTGATGTGTCAATGTCATTAAGCTCAGTTTTCTCCTGCACGTAGTCAGACAAGGTGAAAAAAATGGCTCCAACCACACTCAGGGATGTGGCTACAGACACAGAGAAGGAAGGGGAGTGCCAGGACCATGTTCTTTCTGTCTGTGATCCTTCTCCCTGGTGGGGCACTGCCCCTTTAGATGTGTGCATGTTTTTGTGGGCATTTGCGTGCGCACACACGCACACACACACACACACACACACACATTCACACTTGAACACACACATACTTTTCCTTGTGGAGGCACAGCTACATTTCAACTGAATGTGATAAGTCTATGATGGGAGTAAGGAATAGAATCATGGACTTTTAGAGATGGAAAAAGGTTTAACAACTCCCCGTGTAATCTCTGCACAGTGTGGAATTCCCTATATGCTATAGCAGTGCCATATGGGGACAGTCAACCAAGGCTTTAAAACTTCAGGAAGGGAAACTGACTATTATATGAGCCAACCTAGAGCATTGTGGGATGGCTTAAATTATTAGAAAGGTGTCCTCTTTATCAACCTTCTATCTGCTTTTTTAAAAAAATTCTAATGGTATTGTACTCTGATACCAAACAGGATAAGATGATTTATTTTCTTAGGCTGACAATCTCTATCGTGTTTAACATAATTGGCTCCCTCCCCCTTTTTTCTTGAGCTATACATCCTTCTTTGCCTTGCTTGCTTCTCCCTGGATATGGCTTTGGGAACCCTACTGTCTTGGTTGACATACTTAAGCCAATTTGGCACCCAAACTGGATATTGTACTCTAAGTTATGGTTATCGTTTACATAGTTGAGAGTGCAATAGACTGTTTACATTTATTAGCACAGTATGCTTTTATTGGTGTAGTAGAAGATCAGATGTAGCCTTATTTTTATAGCCAGGTCATTCTACCAGCTCACATTGAACTTGTAGTTACCTTAACACTCCTAGATCTTTGTTCTGCTTAAAGTCTGGCCTTCCCCTTCTGCACTGACTTTCTGAAGCTAACAGCAGATTATTATATTTATCACTGTTACCATTTACCTCACAGGTTTAAGCCTTCCTTTTAGCCTGTTCATATTATTTTCAATACTAGTTCTATTATTTTTAATACTTTCTGTTAATCTTGGATTTTGAGACAGTCACAGAGTTGGACAGGATGTGTGATTCATGACTCAATCTAAGTCATCAGTAAAATTTTATATAAGTGCTGATGAAGAAAGGGTTTCTGGGCTGCTACTAGAGACCTCTCTTGGTGTAATAAGAATATATATTCTCTGGTGTTTAATCAACTCTGAATACACCTCATTATGCTATGAGACCACAGTTCTAAACATCACCCATTAAGGGAAACTATGAGGAAGTTGTATGCTTGCTTTTTGAAATTAAGGAGTACTCTTTCTCATTAATTGTTTTAGGTGTATATCAAAAGACATGAAATGTGATAAGATGGATGAGACTGTTATACCTTGTGTTGCTTCCAATACCCTTTCCTTCTGTTTGCTCCTTAGCTTTGCTGGGCATTTCTTCTTTGTTGGCATTTTCCTGTAACACAATTATCTTCCTTTATAGGAACTTTGTTAATAGTTTTATCTGGGTATTTTTCTCCTTCAATTGCAAGCTTCCTGCTAATGTAAGACAATCTCTTGCCACATGCCTTCTTCCTGCTCATTATCCTGCCAGTCTCTGATCAAGAACGCAGGTGTCAGTATCACAACCTACAGTCCAGAAAGGCAAGTTTTATCTAACATGTCTGAAAAGTTACAGTGTTCAATAAGAATGAACTGATGTCATCAACTACAACTTCAAGTCCTTTAAAAAGTAATTTTTTGTATTTTTTGTTTTAAATATCTGTATCATTCCTTTATATACATCTACAGAAATGGTAGGGACTCATGTATCTGATGACTGGATAAGTCTCTGCCCTTGAGGATGTCATTTTAGGGAAGAAATCTCATCCTTCCAACATGTCAGCATGTTGTGTGCTTGGCTGCCTCCTCTCTCTGCAGTAGGAACTCTTACTCCATTTTTGCAGAAACTCAACTAGCTTAAGAGACAAGAGTAGACAAAAGAGCAGGTTAAGGTAAGAAAGGCAGAGTGTATCTCTGGGTACTGACTGAGCTGAGTACTCAAAAACCACTCCACAGCCACGCACCAAGGTCATGAGTGCCAAAAAAAGATCTCATGACCCTGCCTAAGAGGCTCAGACAGTCCCTTCTGGGTCCATATTCAACAGTAAATCTCCTAATTCAGACCCGTGTTTCTGTTCTGGTGCTCCCCAAAATTTCCAACATAATAACCCAGGTCTTGTCTTGGCACATCTAACTCACCCCCTCATATCAAAGCTTTCCTTGAACTACAAAGTTTTAATGTCAAATTCACCTAGAGGTTGTTTCTTAGATATGTTAGATGATATTTTGAGAAGCCATTTGATGCTGTGGACATTTTGTGTCTCTAGGTGTGAGAGATCAAGTAAGAATCAGGGTTGGAACAATTATTACTCGGTAGCTATTTTTTTTCATGAACATTTCCTTTTTAGAACCAGAAAATACCCATGGCACCAAAAGTCTGCATCAAAATGGTTATTTTAAAACCTTCCTCCTGACTCTCTGGTTAGCTTCTGACCTCAGAATGACACTGCTAACATAAGCCCCAACCAGTACCATTCCACACATTTCATATCCAGGCCTGCCCCTAGAAATGTGGCCTTGCATCCCAACTCCATTCAGATAATTGTGGGAATCAATTGAGCTAGTTTTACACAATTCTGGTCACTCCTAGTTTATTTGTTCTTATTGCACAGAAGGAAGAAAAGCAAATTGCTCACCATTCCTTCACCAGCTCACAAAAGAACAGAGTCTGGGACAACCCACGCACAGTAAAAACATCTGAGGGGACGTCAGAGTTCAAATATGGAGCCTGGTGATACAAATACAATAGAAGCTAGAGTTTGGAGCATGAGAATATTCCACAGATTTGAACAATTATATTTGTACAGTGGGACAATAAGATCTCTGATGGGGAAAGAAAGATGTAGAATAAAATCAGAAATCAGCAATGCACCATTGCAAGGAAAAGAACTGTTCCTGTTAAGTGAGTTACCGTGAGTTTGAAAGGCAATGGAAATGAGGCAATAAAAGGATATTTGATTCAGTTCTTGAGGGATATTATAATATTTTGGTGCCCTGGCCTTTCAGAATCTTAACCTTGAGATTCTCCCAAACTGCACAGAGCAGCAAAGTGACTGTACAGTCAGGGTAGATAGTTCTGTTTTGATTCAGGTCCCTCAATGACTCACAAACATGCGTGTTCAGCTCTGGCCTCTCCTCTGAGCTGCAGGGTGATAAATCGAACTCTCATAGAAATCTCTAAAGTATCTCAAAGTAAGAAGGCCCAAACCAGGATGTTTTATTTACCTTCTTTTCCAAGTCTGCTTTCTATATCAATAAATAGGGATTCCATACATTCCATATTTCAATAATAGCACCATTGTCCATTTACATGGGAAGTGAAAAACATAGAAGTTTTTGGGTCAGCCTGGCCACATAGCAGTAACTGAGGAAACAGCTTTTGGGACAACCCTGCCACAAAGGAGTAACTGAGAGAGTGAAAATAGCTGGAGGCCATTGAGCCTGAGGTGAGGCTACACTGATCCACAGGGCCAGATCATGCTGTGCTTGGAAGGCCATGTGAAAGGTGTTTGCCCTCATTCTAAGTACAATGGGAAGCTAGTGCATATTTTCTGAGCCATAATCACTGGCTATCAATTGGAGGATGAACTAGAAGGCAGAATGACTGAAGCTAGTGCAATTGTCCAGCATACTTGAAAGAGATTGTAGGAGAGAGCCTCACCATGGCCAACTGTTGTTTCTTTTTCACAGGAAAAAATTGGAACAAGTCTTGAAATTAGCTAAAGCTCAAAGGTAACAATAGACAAGACTTGTTGAGACAAGACTGTTGCTTGACGCTGTAAATATCTAGCAATGAATACTTATCAATGAACTGTATCTTCTCAAAAGAACTTGTGAATATAAGTAAAACTACTGTCTACCATTACCTTGACAATAACACTGTGAGTAGTACTTGCTGAATGAATGACTAGATGAATCAAGGGCTACAATGGGAGACTCTAGGAAACATGTTGGAAGTACCAGAGAATACCATTTTCTTTTCTAAACCTCTGGTTTCATGACTTACAAAATCCAATTTTTTTTTCATTTTAAAGCTTTTGTACAGATGCCCAATCTACATGCTGAGACATCAATGAAAATAAACTGTACAAAATGCCCACTCGGCAAAGTGTGCCTGCTTCTGGCACATGTTCCATTTCAACACTGGCATAACCAAAACAACTAATGTGGTTGTTCATTTCTAGGGTTAGTAACTTACTAGTGTTCTCCCTTGATTTCTAAATCAAAAGGCAAACAGTTTTTAGATGCTAGAAGAAAGAGAGCTAAAAAGAAATTGCCAGTTCTTTTGTTGTCTTATTCAGTCTGGAGTATTCTACTTAATCATATCTTCCTCTAGGATAAATAAACTATTTAAAGAAAAATGCATTCCTGGTATCTGAATGCTCTCTTTCAATAAGAAGCAAAGATCAAAGAGGGTGCATGTTCTAATCTTTGAACATTAGCAATGTCCCTTGAACTGTGAAAATGGAATTACTTAGGGCTGTTATGGAGGCCCCTGTAGTTTTGAGCATATAAATGGAATTTCTTAATACAGCATATGAAATTAATTGCAACATATCCTCAAATAAATTGAAAAGAACAAGGTATTTAGCATTTGGATATTTATTTTAAACATTTCACCAAGTGCATGAAGCTCTGTAATATGTATGAAATATTTAACCCAGCTAAGATATCTTAAGCAAGCTCAGCATTTTTTCCAATGTTTGTAAATTTTATTATGAGAAAATTGGACAGTTTTATCACCAAGTAGTATTTGTTAACCAGCGTCTAGGAAGGGGAAAAAGATGGGTAACTGCTGGATCAGCATGTGGCCAGCCAAGAAAATGAAAGAACACTCATAGTAAGTGATTTTAATCTGTTGGTCAGTGACCTGTTTAGGATGTCAGGTTTCTTTTATGGAAATGCAAAGGAAAAGGTTCATAACACACAGGGTGAAGTATATAACTTCTGTTTCATGATTTGCAAAGAGAAGGCAGCTCATTGACATGTGAATTTATTCTCTGTATTTGAAAGATACTTGGTTACCCAAAGAGAAGCTTCTCATTTTTGTAATTGATCTATCATTCCAAGGGGATTCTGGTATATGGCTCATATTTCCCCTATTTCTAATGCCCACCATACTTCTGCCTTTTAATCACAGGACGCTTTGCCCCCCAAAAATGCATTTACAGAAAATTGAGATAACACATTCTATATGGAAGAAGGCAACTGTGTCATCTACATTTCCCACAATCCAGCCTTGCCCTTTGTTCTTGGACATGATAGAAAATCTGTTTTCACTCTCAATTGGAAAGTCAGCATGAGTTAGGCCAGATGGCTGTTGACCTCAGGCGATAGAGAATGGGGAAGATTCCCAACTGTTCTCATGACTCCTGGTAGTGACCTCCTTTGGAGAAACAGCCTCAAGAAGCTGACACCTAGAAGACTTACTTTCTCCTTGAACAGTAGACACTTTACGGGTTGTGTGTTGAGAGGCTCTAGGTTACCTAAGTGTCATGCTGTCAATGCCTTGTGTTAGTGTGTGTACTAGTGTGTGTGTGTGTGATATATATATATATATATATATATATATATATATATATATTGCAGTCAAGCTGTTGGTGTTATAAATGTCTCAATAAATAAGATGTTAGAAAAAATTTCCCTATTTTTATATCTCTATGCATAACACAAAAAAATCGATCATAGTAGATAGCCAGTGTGTGTTTGATTTAATGATTAAATATAAATGAACATTTACCTTACATTATCCATAAGCTATTTTCAGAAAATGTATAAATAGAAACATAAAATATTATAAACACAATCTCAATTTGTTTCCCAATAGAGCCAGTAAGATAGTTTTTGTTATTATCCACTTTTCCAAGTTGAAGAATTTGATATTATATAACTAGTAAGTGAAAGAACTAGAACTAAATTAGGTCTATCCATCCAATATCCAACTCTGATGCTCAAATGTTTAACTGCAATGTTCAACTGCTTTTTCTTTTGTTACCATGAAGAAATCACTAACAAGAGTTAAAATTTTATCCCCTATAACATGGGATAATTTTCTTTTGGAGCCCATTCTTCATTTATTTACATACTGTAAAGCAGTAAATGGCTACACATAAGATATATCAGTATACTCGCTATAAAACTGGAAGAGCTGATGAATGCTTAACAGTGGTTGGATAAGTGTATTTTTCTCTTCTATTTCTATGAGGTTACTTTTTAGATCTGATCTGATCTGACATCTCCCCCCAGGACGTCTGTGTGTGCAGAGTTATCAGTTCTTCGTCTATTTCCTATTGACTAGCCAAGGAAAAACTGGCATCTTGCAGGGCTGGCTCTCTAGCTCTCTGTACTGCATATATTACATGAACAAAACCGAAACATTTCAGTCATTGGAGCAAGTGTACCCATTTATTGGACCACAGATGAAAGGGTACGTAAAGTGTTCCCTTCACTGTGGAATGTATCTGAATCCAGTGTTATGTCACATATTGGTTGAAATCATATACAGAACAGCATTTGTCGCCCCCACCGCCATACACGTATAGCTTCTATTCACGCACACCAGAGCAGTAAAGAGAATTTGCCGCTGTTGATCTTATGACAATCCCCTTTTGTAACAATTTAACGCCATAAATCTGTCACCTGGTTCAGCACAAATACTCATCCCTCAGAGGTGGAACAGAGTTGGATGAACCTCCATTATCAAGATAGAGAAAATCCACGAGCCAGGTCTTAGTGGGACTGAGGGACTGAGGGACTGAGGGAGTGGCCTATGACTGTTGCTCCTCATTGCTCAAAACTAACACCGCAGTTTCCTTACTGGGCACATTTGTGCTGCTCTTACAGGAAAGTCAGCCCCAAGTCAGAATGAATGCACATGTCCAGTCTACTCTCAGCCTCGCCTTTATTCCCTTCCCAGCAGAACTTTGCATAAAGCTAAGAACTCTTCTTCTCATACTGTGTCTCCTTTCCCCTGACATATCGCTTATCTATTCCAAGGATGTTAGTTATCATGGAACCAGTTTAAAAGAGGGTTTTTAGAAAATATTTTGCTACACATTCAGAAGAGAACCATTATATATGTTTAAGGCCTTAGTTTTTTTATTCCTAAGGAAAAGTGTAATTGGGAAGAAGGTTATTTACTAGGAACTTTTGAAAAGACTAAATAATAGCTTTCAGCATATCCTACATTAAGCAGCATCAAAATGATGCATGAAAATGGTGTTTGACAATGACTTGGTAACTATGTGTATATATGGTGATAGGATTTTAATGTGTCTGCCTACGTTAGGCACCATCCACACACAAAAAAATGTTCTGATCTACTCAAGGGTGTTTTTACTTGACTTTATATTTATTATTTGGCACAAACTTAGTTATTTCATAGTCATCACTTTAAACTAACACTATTGATATAAAACTATGTTGGGTTTGAAGAAAATTAACCAATCAGTAATCTGAGATACAAAGAGACCTCAACAATTTTAAAAGTATTCCTCTTATTCCGTTAAGAAAACTCATTTCACTGTTCACACATTTCACATTCTTATTCCTAAAAATGTGTAAAGACAGCGCCTTTTCTCTCTGAATTAAAATAGCTGTTTTCAGTGAGGGCTTGCAGGAAAGAAAAATGCCCTCTGCCTTCTTCTGCCTTTAATCAAATTAAAAAAATAATGGATTTCATGGTTCAACTCTTATATATTGGTTTTAGCTACTTGGGATATGAAGAAGAATTTTGCAGCTCCACCCAGGCTCAGTGGGAAAAGTGTTGTTATCAATTAGTGATGTCTACCTTGGGAGCACAAAAGGAATGAGATCCCATATGCACTATATTTGTCATCTGTGCTTTAAGGCATTTCTTAAATATAATCACTTTAACGGAGTTGAACTAACTATATAAAAATAGTTGCACATAGTAAGATTCAATTATTTGTGTTTATTGAATATTACATTTTGAAGATATTTAAATGTTGTTTTTGCTATATGGTAGAAAATATGACATGACAGAAATCTCATCAGCTAATTATAAAAAGCTTTTATATTGCACTTTCCAGGTTACAATGCACTTTTTGTAAGACATGATCTCATATGTGCTCCAACAAACCTGTGGAGTAGGTATTATATTCTTTCTATTTAAATATGGTTGGACTAAGGCACAAAGAGTTGCATTAACTTTTCCAAAATTATACCAAGAATGAAAATGCCTGCCTCAAAAAAGAGGCATAGGGAGGATTTTGAGAATATCCAAAGAATTCTGAGAGGGGTGTATTCTCTCATCCTGAGGGATCTGAAATCAATCTGACCACCCAGGGCACAGTTGACTAAAGAATTCTGAGAGGGGTGTATTCTCTCATCCTGAGGAATCTGAAATCAATCTGAGAAGGTACTCTCTGGACCACCCAGGGAACAGTTGATGGCTCACTAGATGGTCCAGACAAATCAAGCTACTCAGAGTTCCATAGAAAAACACCTGATACTTTTTTACATATTTTTCTTTGCTCTGAAATGCGTCCTGGCCCATTTTTATCATCTGCCCAGTTCCTACCTATCTTTCCAGACAAATCAAACATTAGCTCCTTTTGAATGCTTTACCTGTTCCTTACCAGAACTGGAATAAAGAGCCATTTTCAGTATGTTACTTAGCTAGCGACGGTCCTATCAAAACCTCACACAAGGAAACTTTGACTTCCAAGTGTTCTTCTGGAAAGAAAATAAGGAGGTTTTATTTAACTTTTCCGACTTCCAGGACATTCACTGGGCCATATTGGATTACCATGTTTTAAAGCACAGAAAGGTATGATTGATGTACTCTTTTCTACCTCTCTTGAAAATTCATCTTTTCCTAGTTCTATGTGGTAAGTGAAACCTGGAAGGACTAGCTCCTGGAGCTATCCAGGAAACCTTTATCTCTTCCACTCTACGGAATGAGATGAGATGTGTCTGAAAACTCAAATTATGTTTCTTTTCTTTCCATTCATTCTTTCTCTACTTCCAGAGATTGGGTCCACAATTCAGAATATTCTTTTTACTAACAGCCCCCACTTAAATCTTCAGGCGCAAGAAACACCCTCCAAGTTGATTTGAACAGAAATGTTTTGTTAAATTATTAAACACATGCAAGCCATGAAAAGCTACCTTAATACTTACTTGGCTGCTGTTTTTGTGGGGTGTTTTCTCTAGGAAACATGAAAGGTAGTGGCCATTCTGGATTCACTGGCTATAAGAGCATCTAATAGCAATACATCCCCTTCATTGTAGTAGTCCCCACAAAGATTTCTATTATTCTATTTACAAATCAGTTCAAACAAAGTAGGCCTTGCAACTGAAAACCTACTAAATCCTTTTTCTTCAGTATCATTTTTGCAGTCTCTGTTATTCATTTTCATTTAATCGATTACCTGATTTTATAATTTCCTACATGCCATCATATCGAAGTCCTTGAACCCATTCACCAAAATGTATAAACATAGTTCCCCTGTAGTTTTGAGGCAGTGAGATAATAAGCACATGTTTATTGGGAGGGTCACTATGGATAACTGTTATTCGCTACTGTCATACATTTTATTTCACTGCTGTTATCATGATGTGTAATAAAATAATGATGCTCTCGAACAGACTGTCCAACCTATGAGGGAAGGCAGTGGGTGAGAGGGTAAGAGATCAACCAAAAGGACTTGTATGCATGCATATAGGCATAACCAATTTTCACAGACTGGGGGTCAGGGGGTCCAGGCAGCTGGAGAGAGATCAAAAGGACTTGTATGCATGCATATGGGCATAACCAATGGGGAGCAGGGGGTCCGGGCAGCTGGGGAGAGATCAATAGGGGAAAAGGAGACTATGTAATACTTTAAACAATAAAGAATTAATTAAATAAATAAATAATAAAACAATGATGCTCATGTCAGTGCCAAAGGGCCAAAATATCAAATTAGTCTCATCACTATTTCACTATTTTCTTCTTTTAAATCTCTTCACATTTCATCTGTCTTTGCAGATATATGTGTATATATATATATATATTAGTCTAACTAGGATTCACCATGCTTTTACCATGCTTGTTTTCAGATTATTTTCAAATGACTAGAAAATCAAGGGAGAATAATATTGTGAGGGATCCATTAAGATTGAAACATTTAAGTGCCTGAGCTAATACACGACAAATGTAGTTCACTATAGGTAAATGCAAAATAATGAGCTTTTGAGTAAAAAATATAAAATTGGAAATATATACTTAATGGAAAGGTGCTACAGCATACTGATTAGAAACATGTTTGAGAAGTTGCTGACAAGTTGTGTTCATTTAGCCTTTAGCCCAACATAGAATTGTAGACAGATACCAAGTTAAATTACTAAAAAAAATTGCATTATACATGGTAGGAAGAATTACTATAATAAAAAGTAACTACACATTTATCCATAGAAAATACAGAGCGTAGTTCACCTTGTTTTTAAATCAAGATATCAAAATAGTTGAAATGGGCCACCTGCTGGGTCCACAATAACTCTGAAATTCAAAGCAAGTTCTATGAAACTGAAAGATAAAATTATCTTTCAGGATGGTAAAATAATTACACTGGAAACAAACTGAAAAGTACAGAAACTCAATGTTTCAATATTAGAAAAGGAGAAAAAATGTAAAATTTATTTCACAAAATGATGTAAATGTGAATGTTTTTAAATTATCTTAAATCAACATAACTGGTGAAATAAAGACACAATTAAATATTTTCCAACCAAGGACTATAGGATCTTGAATCAAACAAATCAGACTATAGTAGAAAAATTAATGAAACCAAATTAACGTTTAGTTTTTCAGTTTTTGAAGTGACATATTTTAGGTTAATTTTATGGAAATTACCCTCTTTTGCTGACCCCAATAATAAGTATTTATTGAGAAAATCATTAGCCAGACTAAAAATACATTGCCTCAAGTATAGAACCTAAAATATTCCAATATTTACTTAATGTGCACCCAAATAATGAAAATATGAGTTCTGTAAGACTTGTGTCTCAAAGAGAAGAGTCTAATTGTCCCAATACATGATCAGTAGTACTGGGCAAAGTTGCTTTTTGATTCACAAAAAGAGAAAGTTTCCCTAGGGAAAGTGTAGGTCGCAAGGGTCCCATTATTGTGTCTAGATAGTTACGATATATTTTTAGTTTCAGAAAAAACAACAACAAGTAACTAGATTAATGTATTCCAATGTAAAATTCAATAAATGAGGATTTTTAAAGTTTTCTAAGTTATTTTTGTTATTTCCTCAGATCTCATCAGAATTCTCATTCCACCCATTAGCCTTTATACCTACATAAAAATATTGCACACATATTATATCTATGGAACCTTGTCTAACTACTTAGCGACTAATTAAACTTTACCTTCCCCAAAACATTTTCCACAACTAATACAAGTTTTCTTCTCTGCCCTCGCAGTTCTTTAGAAAAAAGTCCATTGTTTGCTACCATGGATTACCACAATACAACAGTGTGGACATGAACAAGCAGCTCCCAAACACACATCTACATACTGTGTGAGAAAAGAGCCCTGAAAATGTATGGCTATTTCAGGAAAATTACAGTATTTCAGTTCAATTTTATTTAAGTTGACTCAATGGTTATTTTTTCAATGTCTATTTTGTACAAGGCACTTTGGTATATATTTTTTTACTTTAAATAATTTTTAAATGTGCCCTTAAAGTCCACAAAATGGATAGATAATCCTAACTCCGATTATAAAAGCGAGGCAGCATTGTGTCCTTTGCTGAGGGGGTTATCATGACCTCCACATCCAACAAACGTTTCTTTGTAGAGGATCATCTGGGCTTCTTATCTGGCTCATGCGTCTGTGAGGTCTAGTGCAGTTGGGGCTCAGGAAATGTCATTGGCTGGAATAACCTACAAAAAAATGGCCATAATATTGTAGGTTAGGCCTGAATATAGTCCTGGAGCTTGCCCCCGACTTCTTCCATCTGCCCCTTGGAGTCTGCACATTCAGAAAGTGGTCTGGAGATGAAAGATGAGTAAATGAGAAGGAGCATTTACAGGACATCTCTCTCTGCTTCTCAGACTGAATCCTGAAGCAGCCGCTCAGTGCTCTTTTATGTTGATTATCTCTCTGAGCTCCTTAATCCTCCCAACATCTCTACGAGGCAGGCGACACTATTATCCTCAGTGTACAAATGGGTGACGTTGGAGAAAATGAATCATTTGTCCCGGAAAAGCTGTGCTTATCTCTTCGTGGGTTGCATTAAGGTTACCTGGTGTTTGGTTTAATCTCAGGGGTGAGCCAACCAATGCCTAGGGAAGGAAGAAAAAATAGGAAAACTGCATTCATGTTTTGCTGAAAAGAAAGACTGGCAGAGACTTCATTCCAGAGTGATATCTGTGCCCTGTAAGTATACAACCTTGACTATCTCTCAAGGCATTGCTCTAACCTAGACAGAGGCATAGGATGAGAACTCCCACTGATTTTCCCTCTGACATTCTTATAAATCCTCTCTACAAAGGGAATATCTATTCCCTTTCTAAACTTCCAAGTAATTAAGTAGGGATTTGGTAAACTCAACCTGGTCAATATCTGTCTCTCCAAGGAACTTATCTCAAAGTCTGTGCTTGGTTAACACCCATTGCCTTTATTCATTCATTCAGCAAATGTTTACCCAGAACCTACTGTGCTTGCCACACTGTGTTTGACCTCAAGAGTCTGTAAGAGGGAGAAGCTTTTTGCACTTAAGACATTTATTTTCTATTGGATGAAATAACTAATAAATATGAAATGATAAGGTAAACTTTATGGTCAAGATAAGCATATGATATTATGGGGACGTCGAGGAATGAAACTTAAACAGACAAGGCCAGGGGAGGACTTTCAGATGTTTTGAAGGGTGAGGAAGGGTTGGTTGAGAGAGAAGCATGTGTAAAGGAAGAAAGCTATGGGTAAGTTGCTGTCGGCTATTGCAACTGGAGGAACATTGATAGACCCAGAGAGAAGGTGAGCATAGTGAGGAAGATAGGAGCCCTGATATGAAATATAAGTATTACCCCGAGGGCAGTGGAGAACCACTGAAGGATTTTAAAATGGGCACACATTAGCTAAAGAACACTGACAGCATTGTGGAGAGTGGATTGGGAAAGGGCGATCTCACCCATTAAGAAGTAATGACACAACTATGACAGAAATAGAAACTTGCAGACTCCACCATTGCACATGAAAATTATTTGTAAAAAGGTGATTTCTCTGTCCATTTTAGGACCAGGCAAACCAGTGTTGATTACTGAGTTATATATTTTAGTCATATCTGATTATACTTCATATCATATCTTTCCTTCAGGTCAATAATAGTTCAAAGTTAGAATGTGCTCTGGCTTCTGAACCTTCTTGCAAGCATGTCAAACTCAAAGGCTAACACAGGCCAAATAAACAAAGTTTAAGTTTATGTGGGCTGCAAAAAACAAAAGCTTCAATTTTCATAGGAACGTAGGTTTATTTTGATAGAGACATGCTGAATACAAAGGGCTGAATAAATGAGTAATTGTTAACATAAAATAATAGAACATTTTAATAAAAATTAATATTGTTTAACATTAATTTACCGGACACTGAATAAATGCACAAATTAATAAGTGTAACACAAATAAACCTATTTTTCTTGTTCTCTGAAAGTAAATATTTCCTGTTGCTCACACCAAACAAGTCAGTACAAGACTAATGACGTGGCAATCAGCTGCTAAAATATCCACTGCTAGTATTAGTGAAGAGAAATGATGTGCCTGTGTGTAAGGCACATAAGGAAAATGAATGCAACATGATTATAGTAATCAGTTATTAGCAAATGTTGTTTGTTATTAATAATTACATGTAACAGGATATTGTAAAATTTAAGTTACAAAATTTTTATTAAAACATTTCTTACATACCATTATATTGGCTGGGCTGCAATAATATTCATTGTGGGCCGCTTGTGGCCACAGGCCACGAGTTTGACATGCTTGTTGTAGACAATTCTAGCAGTATTTACATGTATATCTAGAAGAAATATATGTATCCTTTAAAAAGATTATGTGTACCTAGAGACAAAAAACACCAACTTATATAAAGAAAGATATATGATGAAAAGGTTATTATAAACTTTGTGTATATTCACCCAGATATTGCACATTTATTTGCATTGTTATTTCACAATAAAAAATGTTGTGATCATAGCATTCCAGCACAATTTTCTATGAAAGAGAATGTGTTTTAATCTGTAAGAAAATCCAGGCACTGTGCAAGGTATCTTGTTCCTTGTTTCCTAGGTTAAATTTAGCATTTATAAATAGAAATATAGATTCTACACATGGTCTGATCTTTAAACTCAAGTTTATTAAGGCAATGCCTAGCATAATGTGTTATCTACATTTTTCAGATGGGCAATTGAGATTCAGAGAGATTAAGTAATTTGCTAAGGGTAACACTATAAGGAAATCTGTAGAAGATCTAGTTCTATAGTCCATGTACTTTCTTCCACAGCAAACACATTATTTGCAAAGGGCTTTATATTTTACAAAATGCTTCCATTTACATATTCTTATTTGATCCATTTTACAGATGTGAAAACTGAGTATGGTAGCTATGAAGCTATTACATCACTTCTAGGTATAAGGCTAAAAAGGGCTTCACACGGCACTGAACCACTGAACCCCCATTTTCAGAATAGAAATTTTTGCATCCTTTCTTCGACATCCGTTTCCCTGGGATATATTTCGTAAAAAATCAAGCTGGAAAATTACATGAGAGTGTATCGAGAGAAAAGGAAGGACAGATCCCTCAAGCATTTTGACTTTTCTCCCTGAGTGATTCATTCTTAAGACTGGCACCTGTACACAAAACATTCCTTCTAGAAGTAGTCAATAAAGAGCCTCTTGTACTATACACTACAGAAGAATGAGGGTTGAAATATTGAATAGAGATAGAAAACTTTAGAAGAGGCTCTTGATATTTGTGTTTTATATAAACAACTAGAGCTCCATGTATTTATAAGAATTCACACATATAAATACAGACACATACATCAAGTATAATGTTATTCCTACCAAAAATCCTAAAACACGAAAAGAATCAAGATTTCAATAAACTCTATTAGGTAACTATTTATATTCTATAAACATAAGCTGTGCAACACTAAGAAACAAAAGTCTTAGTCTTCATAAGGTTTTTATCTCTAGTGACAAAATAAATTTAATTATCTATATAATGATTTTGAATAGCTAAATATTCTAGTGGGCATTGATAGGAAATGCATGCTAAGTTGACACGACATTGTAAAACAAACAAAAAAACTGTAACAATAAATGTATCCCCAATAACTGTTAATTTATGAAGTATATAAAATATTAGAAATAGATAAGAACTACATGGGTCCTAGTTCTGCCTGTGTCACTTACTAATTTGTTACCTTAGGCTAGTCTTCTCTTGACCGTTATCTATTAAAAGTAGATGGTGGTTTTTCCCTGGTCTACTTTATGTATATTTACCCAGATATTGCACCTCATGAGTTGTTTTAGTAAGTTATATGATTTATGTAAAAAGTGTTTTACATAAAATTATGGAATGCCCCAGTATGATATGTTATTGTTATAGCAATCATTTATTTATTTTGAATGAACTATTCTGCACAATGTGATCTTTCCAAGGCATAAAATTTTGAATTTTTAAAAGGATAAAAAATGCCAAGTGTTTTTAACAAAGTGATAATGACCAAGAGTCAGGGTGTAGGTGTATTGATGCAATACAGAGATAACCCATTTGAAAAACAAAAACAGTAAAGTAACCTTTTTTTTTGATACTTATATATGGAAGTACATTTATGTCACACAAAGAGTACCCCATGCTTTATAGTTCCTTAACCTTTTCAATTCTAAAGACCTTCAACTCTACTCCATTTCAGCAACCTACTTAAATATAATTGTTACAACCATTGGTTTCTGAGATCTTAATTTCCAAAATCTCCTTCTTTTACATAACTTCCCTTCATCAAGCCCTCATTTTCTTCAATCTGTACCCACCTGTGGCATAACAGTAATTTTATGAGAAATTTAAGTACCTGCGGGGCTCCAAGCAGGCTATGAAAAGTAGTGGGTTCTGTGTTGGGCTGAAAAAACTACCATTCACTTCTGGAAGATTGTTGCCCCTCAACAGGTGAATCCAGAGTTGCCAAACTTTTTATTTTCTGATGCCACAAAACTTAATTTTTATGTGAATCCTGATGACTTTTATACAATGGCAAAGAATTCAGTGTGTTTAAGACACTTTGAACATGTCTACAGCCAATTTGTAATTCTGATTTTAAAGCAACCGGAACAAGTATAAGTAAAACACACCTATTTGAGAGCCAAGAAACTAGAAAACAAGTACTTGAGGATCAAGCAAGGCAATAAAAAATTGAAATAGTTTACAAGGAAAGAGAAGAATGAGGAAGAGGTCAAGAGAAGAGAGGATTACAAATGAGGGCTGTTCAGTAATGTCATATGGTGTGGAGAGGTCAAACAGGACAAGACTGAAAATAGACAATTGGCAATTAGGAGGTCATTGGTGACTTGGTGAAAGTACTTTCAGAGTGTTAGGGCAGAAGCCAGATCATAATGGGCTGAGAATAAGTAGGATTAAAAGAGAGAGGAGATGACCCAGCTGACATAGCTCTTTCTGTTATCTGATGTTGTTTTTACTTTTAATTTTTTATCAACTTTTTTCCTTCACTTTCTAGGTTATTTTTGTTTGAATAATGACCATCATATATAAAAAATAATAATAGAGATAATTTAAAGCTTGAACTTATCATCTACCAGAGCAGATTTACCTTTATTTCTAACAGGTGGCCAGGGTCATTAGCAACCTCAGATCATCCTATATAATAAAAGCCTAATATGCAAATTTTCCCCTCAGAAGGTCATTTGACCGCTCGCTATGATGTGTGCTGACCACCAGGGAGTGGCACGGAACATGATGGGCGTCAGCAATGCAGTGATGGTAGTGCGCAGCAGTGGAGGCACTGTCAGCCCCAATGGGCCCTGACAAGAGCAGGACCGTGGCAGAATGGTGGAGCAGGTGTGTAGGCGGCACCAGGCCAAGGCGGGTGCTGTGGGGGGCCCAATCGCCCTGCCGATCGCCCCACAGATGGCAACCAGTGGTGGCGGCAGGGGTGTGGGGCTGCCACTTGGCTCCTAGAAGCTGAGGGAGCCGGGCGGAGGGCCCACCCCTGATCTATCGCCCTGCAGGCGGGATGGTGGCGCCAGGCCAACGCGGGGTGCCAGGCAGGGCTGCATGGCTGTGAGGCTAGGGGCTTGAGCTGGGACCTGATCTTCGCAGGCCACCCCGAGGGAACCCACCCGTGCACAAATTCATGCACCGGGCCTCTAGCCTTAATATGATCAGGATCTGAGATAACTCAAAGCTGATTTTTTTGTCTCTGTAAGAGCAGATCTATTTCTACCTTAATTTTATTCTTAAGATGTTGACCATTGGTTTTCAACCTAAAGCCTCGGTGGTATTGCAAGGGTCCAAGTAAAAGATGATGTTAGTTTAGACATGAGTAGTAACATAAAGTTAAGTTAATAGTGGTCAGATTTGAAATATATTTTAGAGATGTGGCAATAAGATATTTTGGTGGTTTAGAGATGAAAAAAGGTGAAAAATTACTCCTAAGTTTGTGGCATGAGCAATTAAACACCATGTACTGAGATATATGAGAATGATGGAAGAATTTGTTTGGTAGATGAATATCAAGAATTTTATTTCCACATACATAAATAGCTTTTATTCTTCATACTATCTCTGGAGCACATATCTGGAGTACCTTTCAGATGGTTGCTACAGGATTGGCAGCTGCCTATAGTCAACCAAAGTTTGAAAGTTTGAGAACTCCCCCAGAAGTCAAGAATTGTCTTCGCCACGTAAAATGTCTGTTAATTCAATTAATTTTTTTGGCAAATGGAAGAAACATGCTATTTTGTATACTTAGTGTATTCCAGGTCACAGCTCTAAGAAGTTTTCCATGCATTACCTCCCTATTGTTTGTCATGTAATATTTATCATTCCATTTTAGGGAATGGATAAACAACTAAGTCACAGAGAGATTAAGTAACTTGTCCAAAGTCACACAGAAAATCAATAGGGAATCAGATTTGCAGCTAGGTCTGTGGGGCTCCTTTCCAGTTCATCACACCAGTTCTAATATTCTATAAACAAAGGAAAATATAAAAATAAGCCTGAAAAAAATGAGAAAGGAATATGCAAAACAGCTTATATTGTATTCAGCAAAATCTAAGAGAGTCTTTCCTAACATACTTTCTTCATATTTATTTCCATTTATTCTGTTTAGAATCATCTTGGAGATAGTAGTTATCTGAACTTAAACTAATGTGTTTATGTTAAAAGACAGAGTCCCAGGCCTCAGTGGCCTCTCTTTTCTCGGGCCAATTAATGGGCACTCTTAGATTCACTTTAGGACCAAGAACAGTCCTAAGCACAGGGTAGCACTAAGAGGATATTTGTGGATGGATGTTAAAGAAAACAGCCCACAGTCTTTAGTGTGGCTTTAAAGGCCTTCCCTCCTCCAGCTTTCATCCATCTTTTTGACCTTCTCAGCCATTCCATCCCAACTCTTCTCTTACATAGGGGAAAAGATTATATTAAACATATTAAGTTACTTACCATGAAAATACACTGGGACAACAACATGTTTTATCATCATGTATCTACTACAGGACATATCTTTTCACAATTCAGTCATGAGAGAACCATCTTTATCTTGGACATTTAAGGGCCCTCCTTGCTCTCATGGTCACCAAGACTTATATCATGGCACCATGGGCATAACCTGATGCAGATATGGCTCTCTGAGAAGATTATTCACTAATGTCTTCTCACAGAAACTTCTACTGGGTTAGTTGTTACACTATAGATACTAGAGAAAAGAAAGAAATGCCTTCAAGTTTTGAAATAAGGAGGAGAAAGATTGTGAAATAGATTTTAGCCTATAGATGCTCAAAACATGCGAGAAGTGGCAAGATGGAGATGCAAGCACCCTCTGCATGGATTCATTAAATCTGGAAATGAATCTGACCTAGAGCCATCATCTCAAAGAGCACCAAAGGGTAATGAATGGCTGCAAATTTGCATCAACAGAAATGTGAAGTCATTTTGTGTTTTTATTTTTACAAACACAAATCCACAGGGTCTTGTATAACATTTCCTCTTATGGTAACCTTTAAAAAGGTTATATTATCCTTTGTAGAGAATGATCTGAATAGACTTTTACCTGCCTTTAGGGACTGAGAGAAATACACTGACCAAGTTAAACCAACAGTACAAGTGTAGGCATTATACATGTTGAGTATATTTCTCGCCTGCAATTAGTTCAGACAACAGAGGGTTCAAAATACAGAGTTTACTTTTCCAAAGAATTTGGAATATTTATATTTTCAAGAAAGAAAACCTGCTAAAGTCCCACTTTAAGTACTGATTCTTAATTTAGAGTAAAGATATTTTTTAGTATTTCTGTTTCTGCAGATATCTTTAAGAAAATAAAGAGTTTAAAAATAGTACTGTCTTTCTTCATTACTATTATGCTTCCTTTTTCAAAAAAATGTGGAGTAGATTTAAGAGGGTAACTGGTATCTATAGAAGAATATGGTAAAATAGAGACTTAGAAAAGAATAATAGGAAAATGTCACAATCTTGACTGTTTATGAGCAAACTTTATAATTTTCATTCAAGTTATAAAATGGCCCTTTTACAATATACTGTTATATGTTTTCTATATATGAACGGGAACATTTAAAATTACATTGGAAAATATGTTACACATTAGAATATCATGCTCTTTGTGACAACATATGACAAACCCACAGAGCTGAACTTCCCAGTGTTGCCTCTCCCCTGTTCACTTTTCAGAAAAGAGAGATGAGCTAAATACACAATGTCAAATGCTATATTTTCTATTTTGCCGTCTTTTGTTTATTTGTTTTTGTTATGCTTTAAAAGTTTGAAGTTATACACTAATTAGATGACTGTATTAAATGTGACTCATTAGAATCATGGAGGAATTGGGTTTTTAGGGGCCGGGTAACAAGTAAAAAGTAAACTAGGCCACTGTTAAAATTTGGCCAAGGTTGGGAAAATCTAAATGATATTGATATTTGATTGCTTATGGGTGACATGAACTAGGATCTGTCATTGAGCATCAATAGGCATTCATCTGTGTCATAGAATAATAATAACTATTTGATTTCTTCTTGAAAAACAAACTAAACTCTCCACTTTACCAACCTCTTCAATTTAGGGAAAAGAGCAATTAAGGGAGTTATAGGGAAAATAAATATTTCTGTAACCAATTTCTATCTGTTCAAATTAAGAAATAAAAAAAAAATTGATGAGGATTCACTCAGAAACAAATTCACTGGATCAGAAAGTAGATAAACAAATATTTGTGCTTTTCATGATAATCTGCATGGTAAGTATAGATGCATAACTAATATTTAAAAGAGATAACTACATTAGCAATTAAATTTGGAAATTTTTAACTAACATGACCAATTCAGAAAAAAAAATCCTGTAAGACAAGGACTTTAATGAATGTGGTTTGGGTTATGTTTTATTTAAATCTATTACAATCAAATCTATTATTGAAAATGTTAGGTCATGGTTGAACGTCTCCTGCTGGTTGCATATTTTACAATTGTGCCTGTTCTTGTCAACATGCTGAAAATTTACATGTTGAATAAAAAGGGGGAAGAAATATTAACAATTATTTTCTCCAAAACAAAAAATTATAAAGATCATAACTATTCAATCCTGAAGATCATATTATAAGAAGGTTTTAAGGTAGCTTTCAATTTTTTCTTTCAGGAGATTCTATATGCCAGTGAGAAGATATTAGAACAAAAGATAACATAAGGCAATATTGGCAATAGAATAAAACAATGGTTTTTGTCAAGGACACTTGAATGAAAGGGTAAAAAAGTTCTATGATATGAAATGAATTTTACCCATGCTGTAACATTCAATCTGAATCTTCTCTGGATGTTTTTATGAGAAAAGGTAAAAGTATCAGATTATTATTACATAAATTTAATTTAAAGGAGAGAGTAAGAGCAAAAGATTAACAATCATACTTCTATCATATGCTATAGATGTTGTGTAGTTTAACTCCCAGATTTTTAAATGAACAATTTTCCCCCTGCAGTATACTTGGAACAATTGTTCCTCATTCCATTGGTCAAAAGCCAGAAGAAAATTCTGTTGCAGTAACTTGGGTTCATTTTTCTTAGAAAGAATACATGCAAATTTTGGGGACCAAAGAAACAATATTTTATATCTAACATATAAAAAAAGAAGAGAGCAGATTTCATGTCTCTGTACACACACACACACACACACACACACACACACACTCACACACACACGCATGCACACACGCACTCAAGCAGACATTCACACATTCACACACCTTCTGCTTGATGCAAATGTGGCACAGAGCCCTGATCTTTTCCCTGCAGGAACTTCTGGGACAGCACAAAATGTAAACTTCCCTCACAGAAGCACACAATAGACAATTGTTAGCCTATAAAGTTAAGTTTATGTTGTGTTTTTATGATTCTTCAGTATACTTTTAGGATTTTTTAAATAATACCTATAATACTTAAAATAAGTAATGAAGAAAAATCAAATTTGAAAAAGCATCAATTATTTCAGCAGTCAATATTCTAGCCTAGAGCTTTCCAGTAGAAATATAATACAAATCACATATGCAACTTTAAATTTTTTAGTGGATACATTTTTTAAAAACCCACTAAAACTAAGAAAAGGTATTCATAATATACTTTACTTAACCCAAGATAACCAATATATTTGTATTTCAACATATAGTCAACAGAAAAATTATGGAAATAATTTGACTTGTTGGGTTTTTTTAATTGAGTCATCAAAATCAGTGCGTATAGTATCCTTACAGAACACCCCAGTTTGGATCAGCTCCATTTCAAACGTTTAGTAGCCACATGAGATGTAATTGTGTGAAGACTTGCTGACTCCCAATCTCTCTCCTAAACTTCTGACTCCTATTTCCAATGCTACCATCCATTTCCAAGTATATACAATGTACCGTGACTGATGGTAATGCTTTTGTCCTCCTCTGATTTCCTGGCTTCCTGCTTAGAGTCCTTATTTTGGTCAGTAGATTTCCTTTTCCACTCCAATCATTGCTCAAACTAGAAATCCAAAGGGTATGCTCTATTTATTTATCTTCAGTTGAATAAGTTCCAAAACATCCTGAGTTTGCACTGTTTTTGTTTCCACACCGTCCCAGCTTTATTCAAAGCCTTCAGCATCATGTGCTGGGATAATCAAAGACTCCTAGCTCATCTCTACCATCCATCAGTCCCCACAACTTCAAACCACTCTCAACACTGCAGGGAAACTTGTTTCCTGAGCATGTACTATTAAGTAACTTTTAAAAAATTAGAATTGAATTAGATTACTCTTTTAAATAAGAATATAATGCAGATTCTTTTGGCTATATATTTTTAAATAAAACACTTGTTGCATTTTCTGTACGTACTAATTGTCAGAGATACAGTGGCAAACCAGGCAAGTTGTCTTCCTGTTCTCAAGGAGCTGAGAGTGCAGTGCCTATGAGAGTCCTGCTAGGACAAGAAGAACACTTTTGTTTTATTTTTATATTTTAATAAATTGTTAATATGTTTTTATTAGAGAGAGAGAGTAAGGGAGAGGGAGCGAGAGAGAGAAACATCGATGAGAGAGAAGCATTAATCACCTGCCTCCTGCACATTCCTACTGGGGATTGGGCCCATAACCCAGGCATGTAGCCTGACCAGAAATTGAGCCGGTGACCTTTGGTGCATGGGATGATGCCCAACCAACTGGCCAGGGCAAGAACAACTTTAAAAATATGACCCAACACTACATGTTCAGTTTTCCCTGAGCAAGTAAACACGTGACTGGATGAATTACAATTTTAAAAAGTCACCTTTTGTGATCTAAGGCTTTCAAAAAAAAATAGTTTCATCAGAATCATTGGAAGGCTAGTCAAGCTTTTTTCCCCCTTTAGGTAACTATAAACACTCTAATTTAATCACTACATAAATTGTCATTCTCTATATAAACCTTTAAAGGTCAGAGAAATGGTTCTCACTTTAAACAAGAGTGTCAATATTTCCAATTATATTTTATCTATGAATTATAATAGTATTGATCTGTGGTCTCTTTCACTTTTTATTTGTTTCAATTCCCTCATTCCTTCTTAGTTCTAATCACCATTTATTGTATTGTTTCTGGCCTGTTTTCATTCCTATGTAAATCTACCAAAAATTACTTTTGGGTCATGAGAAATAAGACAACTTTTAGAGGACATATTGTATTCTATAAAATACATATGAATCATACTACAAAGTTGGGTTGTTGTTAAGATAATGAGTTGTGGAGTTTTGAATTCTTGCACTAGATCCTTGGGATCTGGCTGGAACACAGGAAGTAAGAGTGTGGATGATTGTACAGAACTCTTTATGGGCCAGGCCTGGACACAGGGAACTTCACTTCTGCCAAAGTCTCCGTTGGCTTGAATGCAGTCACATGGTCTGGGAAATATGGTCTTCCTGGATGCCAAGGAGGGAAAAAGAAAAGGTCTCACATAATGAAAGCAACATTACTTCTATGTGAAGAAGTGGCTATTTTTATCCTCGGCCAGGCCTGGACACAGGGAACTTCACTTCTGCCAAAGACTCCGTTGGCTTGAATGCAGTCCCATGGTCTGGGAAATATAGTCTTCCTGGATGCCAAGGAGGAAAAAGAAAAGGTCTCACATAATGAAAGCGACATTACTTCTATGTGAAGAAGTGACTATTTTTATCCTCAATTTATGAATGAAGAGAGGAGGTACTAAGTAGCTCATCCAAGGTCACATAGCCAACAAAAGGAAGAGACAGATTTCAAACCCAAATAGTCTGACTCTAAAACAATTTATCTTTCTACACATTATTTCCAGCTGATGATTTCTTTCCTGGACCTTACCAAAATAAGAGGTTGCCATATCTTCACATCATTACTCTCAGAAGTAATTTATTTGATTGATACATTTGAAAGAAGCACCCAAGCATGCTTGAATCCATCTTCCTGATTTATTTAGAGCAGCCTGTCTTCAGAATGGTTTTCTTCATCTGCTACATC
>NW_005353549.1:632764-641069 GCF_000412655.1 Myotis brandtii | reverse complement strand
TATATATTTGAGTTTATTTATTATGAGTAACTTAATTCACTTGTAGTAAAGGAAAATATTCCAATATATACTCACTAGTAGAGGGTTAATATTTCACTTCAGTTAATCGTGAAGTAAAAATAAGAACATTAATGAGGACTGGATTTTAGATTCTATTTTCCAATGGGATTATTTTTTAATGAAATTTTTTTCCACAGTGGAAAACAAATATGAAGGCAGTTCAAATGACATGCTCTAAGTCATAATTTAAGTGCAAAGCCAAGCTATAAAATAAGCTAAAAGTCTCTCTCTACCACTTGTAAGTAAACGTAATAAAATGTATTATAATAGCATTCTAGTTTTGTCATAAAACCATAACAAACCATAGTTATTACATGAAAAATAGAGTAACTAATATTTTGCCTAGTAAAACTATAGTAAATTGGTTCTAGTAATAGCAACACTATAATAATCATACTGAAAAATAGCTGCAAGTTACAAACTGAATATTTACTATGCTATTATAATAATTATAGTTCTACCATAGATTTCTTTTATACAAAAGCTAAATTTACTCTAGTAATTGCATTCTCTTTTCTTTTCTGCATAATTATAAGAATATAAAAGTGCAACTTTTGATTTGAAGTATGAATGCTTTGAATTTGTTATTTTTTTACCATTATTAAATGATTGGGAATTAAGAAAGAGTATTTGGAGAATAACACAAAATTTTGGCAAGACCTAACATCTCTACCTGGGTAAGACTTGTGAATAGTTTATAAGATGTCAAAATAAAAAGGTTAGTTATTAGCAAAATTTTAGCATGAATGTAGAAAACAGAGTAATTTGAAGTAACTGAACTTAACTGAAAGGAAGCTCTTTAACCTATTTTATGCCTTCTCCAAAAAAAGTCTCCCCATTTTTTTCTTGAGTGTTGACATGGACCAATGCACCTGGACATAGCCTGTTGTTCCAGCCCTCAGACAAGGGCAAGGGCTCATCAGAAATTTTAAGGAAAAATTATCTTAAGCATTGAGGAAACACAATGCACCCTTGACTGACAATGAGCCTGGGAAGACGTCAAAACAGCTTTTTGGCCATGGCTAATCTAAATCATTTCATATAGACATTTATTATGAGTATTCAGCTTTAAAAAACTAACAAAAGAAACGTTTGCTTCTATAGAAAGTAAAGTTTCTCCTCCCCTGTCATTTGTTTCTACCTGTCCTTAAACTGGAGTGACCATGCTGTGACAGAGACTGGGTAGATGTTCACCAAATCTGTTTTCCTTTCTTGGACACACAGTTAAGCTACACTTCCCAGCCTGTTTTCAATGAAGTGGGGCCTTATGAATCAGTTCTGGCCACTTCCAGGGCTACCCTCCTGGGAGCCTCATTGTGCCTGCCTTCCTACAGTTAGTAAAGATGGTCGCCCCACAAGATGAAGAGAACCGGAGTTCCTGTGTCTCCTGCTCATTGGAGAGCTTCCCAACCATGTGGGCTGTGATGTGGGCAAGCAGTTAATCTTTATTATATTAAGCCACTGAGAATTGGGTAGTTATCTTTGTTGTTGTTACAGCACTTAACCTTCCCTGAAAAAGCTCAAGTTCCAGTGGTCTCTCTACTTCTACTGTAGCACTGTGTGTAGAAGCAGTCACAAAAAGCATTTTTATGGTAGTTCTATTCTGAGGAGGGTCCTTTTCCCTCACACTTATTGCCATTTTTTTAAATGATAGTCTTCTAAAAGGTGTGAGGTGATATCTAATTGTGGTTTTGATTTGCATTTCTCTAATAATTTCTAATGTTGAATATCTTTTCATGTGCCTGTTGGCCATCTGCATGTTTTCTTTGGAAAAAAAAAAAAAACAAAAACAAAAAAAAAAACACCTATATTCAGCCCCTCCACCTATTCTTTTAATTGGATGGTTGTTGTTTTGTTGTTGAATTCTTTATATATTTTGGATATTAACCCCTTATTAGATGTATGTTTTGCAAGTATCTTTTCCCATTTGGTAGGTCACCTTTTTGTTTGATGATTTTCTTTGCTATGCAAAAGCTTTTTAGTTTGCTGTAGTCCCATTTGTTTATTTTTGGGTTTGTTTCCCTTTGTTGGTGTCAAATCCACAAAAACATCACTAAGACCTCTGTTCAAGAGCTTAGCACCTATGTTTTATTCTGTGTATTGTATGGTTTCAGGTCTTACATTCAAGTCTTTAATCTCTTTTGAGTTATTTATTTTGGTCACAGTGTAAGATAGTGGTCCAGTTTCATTCTTCTGTATGTGGCTGTCCAATTTTCCCAACAACATTTATTGAAGAGACTTTCTTTGTTGTATGTTATTGGCTCCTTTGTCATAAATTAGTTGTTCATATATATATGAGTTTATTTCAGGATTCTCAATTCTGTTCCATTGGTCTGTGTGTGTCATTCTGCCAATACAATACTGTTTTAATTACTATAGCTTTGAAATCAGGGAGTATGATACCTCCAGCTCTGTTCCTTTTTCTCAGGATTGCTTTGGTTATTTTGGGCATTTTCCAATTCCATATAATTTTAGGAATTTTTGTTCTACTTCTGTAAAAAATGCTATTGAAATTTTGATCCAGCTATTCCATATCTGGGTGTTTATATGAAGAATACTAGAACATGAATTCAAATGATAAATGTTTATAGCAGCAATATTTTTAATATCCAACATATGGAAACAGCCTAAGTGTTCAATGACAGATGAATGTGTGGTATATATAAAATGGAATACTACTCAGCCATAAAAAGATGAAATCTTGCCATTTGCAACAATATGGATGGGACTTTGAGGTTATTAAGTGAAATAATTCAGATGGAGAAAGACAAATACTGTATCAATCCCCTCATATGTGGAATATAAAAGCAAACAAAACAAAAACAAACTCATGGATGCAGACAACAGATTGGTGGTTACCAGAGTGAAGGGGGGTGGGAGGAAGGCAAAATGGATAAAGGGGGTCAATGGTTTGGTGATTTATGGACACTAGACTTTTGATGGTGAGCACACTGTAGTATATACAGATGTCAAATTATAATGTTGTACACCTGAAACTTATATAATTCTATAATCCAATGTAACCTCAATTAAAAATACAATATGAATAAAGTATGAATTTAATAAAATAAGAAAGCAACTTTAAATTACTTCTTTCTCTTTACCCCTTATTTCCTTGTTTTTTCCTTTCTTTTGCCTCTCAGTACTATTTCTTTGCTTGTGTTTTGAATTCTATTTAAAATAATACTGTAAACTCAAATGTGTAATGTTTTGACTGTAACCCCCTAAGAACCTCTGCCGAATATCTATACAAATCTAGCAACTGAGATTTAAGCAATAAAAGGTTTACGTAGAAACTGTCTAAATAGCTTAAGGATGTATTGCTGCAGTGAAGTTCCTATTATTTAATGTTACTTAAAGTAAGGCAGAAAAACATCAATGATTTTAATTTTGAGCTCTACAGTTCCTAAGGCAGAAGACAAGTTATGTTTCATTATGTTTACAGTTTTCTTCGGTGATTTCCTGCCTATTGCTTGTTTTCAGAATGAGCTTTTTGCACACACCTCTGCTGTTACTTCAAGACCGTCTCGTTCACTTCTTGTGAGAGAATTCACACATCCAGCTACTCAACCCCAAAATAACTACCATATTTTACATGAATTGTTTCAGAATATTCTGCAAATTGAATTTGGTCACCTCGCTGTCTTCCCATTGCCTTTGTTTTCCTAAGTAGAATTCATCTTCCCATATCTCTTACAGCCTATTACATGGTATTATCCAGAAGACACAAATACCTATCAGGGTCTTTCTGCCTTTAGTAAGTTTCTCTCTCAGCTGAAAATTGAGAGAAGAAAAGGCAATAAAATCTCAAGTACAATATATGTTTAAGTATCAGACTGTGCTTATTATTTTTTAATTGCTTATAAGGGAACACATTTTTTAATGTTTTTATTGATTTTAAAGAGAGAGGAATGGAGAAGAATAGAGAGATAGAAACATCAATGAGAGAGAAACATTGATTGGCTGCCTCTTACACAACCTTATTGGGGATTGAGCCTGCGACCTGGGCATGTGCCTTGACCAGTAATTGATCCAGTGACTTCAAGGTTCATGTGTCAATGCTCAACCACTGAGCCACACAGGCCGGGTAGGAGAACACGTTTTTTATAGAGTTTGTGAAAAGCAAGTTTTGCTCTAAATGAACTTTGGATTTTAATTTTTGTACATTGCAAACATGAGCTAATCTGCTTGATTTGTTTGTCAGGCAGCAAGCATGGGAGCACTTTGCTGCTGTTGTTCTGCTGGTTTGGGTTGCAGAGACTAGAGCAGCATTGCTGAGATGGGGTGTGTGACCCAAGTTCTTCAGTTCTCTCCTCCCCAGCTTGTGGCAAATACTCATGGTGATCCTGGAAGTGGCCCCTGAGAGTGACACCGGAATCCTTGACACAGTGCTAAATGCTGCTGCTGTTAATTGACCAGATTAAACCTGAGTTTATTACTATCTCTTTATTACTGCATTGCTGAACCTAGGTTTTAAGATCAGAAAAGTCTATATTCAAATCTCTGCCACTAACTTGTGATTAAATAAGAGGACATTTTGAGCTCTGCTACTTCCTGGTGGTAGGATGACAACAGGCCTCTAGAAGTGAGCCCAGAACCTGGTATGAGGCTGGCACCCATCTTTCTTCTCGTTTTTCATAGCCCCCTTCAGGGAGGGATATAGCACCAGAGGGAAAGGTCATGGCTGCATCAGGCACCTGCCATCTCATGGATCCAGAGTCCTGACAACTTTATCAAAATCTGTCTGGATCTGTTGACTTCTTTTAAAAACCAGTAATGCATAAGGGTTTTTCCATTGAATTGCTGACTTTCATCCACGCTTACAGAGAGGAACTGGTTGTCTGTGCATCAGTTGAAGGGTGATTACACTTATATCCAGGGAACTTATACTTGCCCTTCCTACAATAGCAATCACTTCTTTTATGGGCACTAGTCTTGCAACAGCAAAAGCTTGTACAGATGTGTTTACATGGGCATGCACACACACAACTTCAGCTCTGGGCAGGGCATCTTGCCATGTGTGTCAATTACCTAAAATAATGTCCTGCACATGATTAGCTATGACATACATGTTAGTTCACTTGTCTTTCTAGGTGCATCTATTGTTTATTGCTGATTGCTCTCTCTGGGTATTGCTACCATTTACTGATTTTCCAACTACTTTATACTTTATGAAAGGGGATGAGGGTGAGGGGGTCTCTCATCCAAACAAAACTTAAATGAATTCTACCTAAGATGGGGAGTTGAAATGTTAGATACTCTTAAATTTAAGAATGGAGATCTATGGTCACTAGGAATAGGTATATTAGAGAGGTTTTCTCAATATTTTTTTCTTAATTTTGTAAGTATAAGGGGTAAATAGATGCCCCTGGTATTAAGAGACTAAATAAATAAGAATGTTCAAGAATTTGATGTTAGATTTCCATACAAAAACAATCCCCTCCCCCACCATCCCCCTTGTGTAGAGAGCTGGGGTCTATGACCAATTCACAAAAGACTCAGGCGTCTTCAGATATGAGGGGATCCATTGGGGTGAATGTGGATGCTCTGCTTGAGGTACAATGGTGAGAAAGAGCACTAATGCTCCTACATTAAATTATCTGGAGGAAAGGAAGAATCTGAGCTAATGTCCTGCTCTTTCTACAAGGGATTAAGTGCTCATTAGAGAGAATTTCTGTATGTTTCTTTGCTGCTGTACATGCCAGATTCTGGAAGCTTCTACTAACCCAGCCATGCTGGCCCAGTAGTTGGTGCCTGTGAATGTGAGCACTCTCGCAGCACTGGCAGAGATGTGAGTATCATAGCAATGTGGCGGAGGAGACCAGTGGCTTTCAGACACTGCAATCTACAAGAGTGACCTGCGTGGCAGCTACAGGCTGTGGCAATGCTGCGGTTCCAGGTCCCCCTTGGATGAGGCAGAACGGGTTCTGCTTCAGAAGGAGTGAGCCCACAGGGGTTCTTGAGCCTTTGGTGTGAGGGAATCTCAAGACAAACATCTAAGATTTCATCGCTTATATAATAATTTCCTTGCTAAAGTGATTCATTTTTAAAAATTAACTGATGTTTATCAATTGAACTGGTGAAACAAGGCTTTGGGATACATTTACATATACAATGTCATCTATTTCCTTCCATTTCTTACTCTGTATAACATAGAAAACAGAAGAAGCTAATCTATGCTTCCATAAATAGCAAACATCTTATTTACTACTAGAAGGCCGGTCCCTGGATTTGAGGACCCCTCAGGGGATGTCAGAGGCCCCTCTTGCAATCTGGGACCCCGCGGGGATGTCAGAGGCCTGGTGCAAGGATTGGGCCCAATCCCCGCAGGACAGGCAGAGGGACCCCACCGGTGCCCAGATACCGGGCCTCTAGTATGCATATAAAATCTTTGGTTAATCTCTTCCCACCCTCCCCGCTTCCCTCTGAGATTCATCAGTCTGTTCCATGTTTCCATGCCTGTGTGTGAAGCATCTGCCCCCTGGTGGCCAGTGTGCATCATAGCTACTGGTCGAACAGTCAAATGGTCGCTTAGGCTTTTAGATGATAGATAGATAGATAGATAGATAGATAGATAGATAGATAGATAGATAGAAAAAAAGAAGCTGAAGAAATCACTCAAAACTCAAATATATAAATGAGAATTCAGAACTGTACTTGTAAGGACCTCCAAAATTGATCACTACTGGTAGCGAGGACTCCTATATATGCAATCATGTAGATAATTAGATCCAATCCACAGTTGTTAGCACCAATTCTATGCAAGGCACTACATTTGAGACTTTAACTTTGTGAGGTGGTAAAGAACTATGAAAAATACTGATTGAAGAGCCTAACTGCCTGGTTCCTACGGCAGTTCTACCTCTTGCTACCTCAGCTTCTCTGGTCCTCAATGTCCTCAGCAGGAAGTTGGGGTAATAATAGCACCTATCTTACAAATCTGCTGTAAAAATGGAATGACTAAAATTTAAAGCTCTTAAAACAGTGCCTAGCACACCCTGATAATTGTCATTATTATTATTATTGTCCTAGTTACTATTACTAGTAATAACAGCAGTAGTATTATGTTACTTGACTTGAATAAGGAAGTAACACTAGACACTTCCTTCACAGATAAAAGGAATTGTGGACTAAAAAGAATATAAAGAAAGGAAAAGGGGATAATCAAAATGAGATACATAGTTTAAAGTACAAAAATACTAATTTAAGGCAATTGGGTTGAGAAAATTTTTGAAAATTTTTACACATTTAGTCAGTATGTAAAACACAATCCTGCGTCATTACATCAAGAAATAACTTTGTAACGCAGAAGTCTAGGATTCCCCGTGTTTCTGGTGGAGACCCCTCCCAGTGTGACAATGCCTTTCTTGGTGTTCAAATAGGAAGTATCCATCCAATAACACTCTCCTCCTCTGCAGCCACAGGGTTGGGGGATGCAGGAAGTGAGCTTACAGTCACCAGTTGTTAATTACTGAGCAAGATGGTAATTAGCAATAATTACCACACTTCAAAGAAATCAAAAATAGTGCAGTTTGCTATCTTGACTGTGTTAAGGAGGCATGGCCTCTGGTCTGAGTACAAGCAGGAACTCGTCCCAAAAATCAGTTGAAAAGCTGAAAGAAGTGATGATTTCTCTGTGGCTTTTTGGACTCATTCTCCTCTATATCATGACTTCAATCAAAAGTTACAGTGAAAAAATGAAAAATACAGAAATATGATTTTTTTCATATTTTATAAGGGGAATACAAAAAGGAAAATTACTTTTTGTAAGATAGAAAAGCACACGTTTTAGGACAAAGATTATATTTAGATTGTGTCAGCACTAACAGTCTATAAGGGTGTTAATTTAGTTGTGTTTATAACTGTTACCAAACAACAAATTTGGCAATTGTTTTCTCTCTAGTGCTCTATTTCTTTCCTTTTTGTTGTTGTTGTTGTTGTTGTTTATAAGAAAAGGGACCCAAGTTCCAAATCAATTGCTGGTTCAAAAATGGATTTTTATTTTATTTTCATTTTTGATACCATATCAAAAACTCATACAAAGAGTTAGCATATCCCAATTTAGGAGAACCCAAAAAGTGACTCATGATCCTACCACATTCTGAATACTGGGATTAGTTAATGAATCATTCTTTTCTGGCTTGCTCAGACTCTAAAATTGGACCCATTTTTCTTTCCTCATTTTTCAATTGGCTCTGTCTACTAATTTTAACTTTTTACTTTGTGTGTGTGGTGGTGGTGGGGG
>NW_005353549.1:618154-632577 GCF_000412655.1 Myotis brandtii | reverse complement strand
TGTATAATGGTTTTCAAATAAACTTTCAATGACACAAAGGAGAAACTGGAGTTTGCAATTTGGAAAAGCTAGTGTTTCAAATTAGTAACTGCATCCAACATCAGAGCTATGATTAGAAACAATCTCCTGCCAAGATGACCAATGGCAGCAGCGAAGGGAAACAAGAAGCAAAGGCACCTGGGAAGAAAACCTAAGCCTCCTGTGGCAGAGAAAGGAGAGTGCTGACGGTGTTGGAGAAAGGGAACTTATTTTAATCATGATTTTCAAAATGAGGAATAATATTCATTCATAGAAATGCAACTGCCAACAGGATTAGGGGACTGTAAAAATTGCTTTATGGCCTAATGTTTTAATACAGGATCTTCTACTGGGAACTCATTGTGGGAGGTGTGTGTGTGGGGGGAAAGGGGTTCATTATATTGCAGGATCTATATTGGGACAAATGACTTATCTTACTGTTAAAAAATATGCTGTTTTCCTTTTTGCTTTTTGAACAATGCTTTTATTCTGATTATAAAAGCTATGCATTGGAGAAATTCTAGAGTTTACAGAAAAGAATAAAGAAACCAAACATAATCTCACAATCTAGAGATAACTTTTGTTAGTATTTCACCTTTTTTTTCTTGCACATGTATTTGTGTGTGTATATAATAATATTACAATGTAGAAAAACATTCTGATTGCTTTTAAAACTGTATGTTAGTATAGAAATAATAGATACTTATCAATAGAAAATTTAGAAAATGTGGGGGAAATTTCAAAAAAGAAAAATTACTCCTAATTCTATTATCCATATATTTAGGTAGCTTGGTCCCAGTTATATTTTTTTCTCTTAATGGCTGACTAACATTCCATTGAATGGCTGTGCATCGTTCAGCCAACATGTTGTAGGATAGTTGAGTTATATGAATGGCCATTTACTACCACTTTTTAAATAATAGGTTTCTTTTTTAACTGAGAATTGTGTGTGATTGGGAGTACTGTGTGATGGGATAACTATCTAGTTTGCAACTAGAGAACCAGGAGACCTATTGCAGTTCTTGCATCTAATTGAGTATCAACAGTATTAACGTGCCTGGCTGCCGCTGCCTGAAATATCGACAGTAGAACTTACCTACAGAAACCTGACACAACAGCAGCAGCTTTCAGCCGGAGCAGCCAACCTTGGCCCAAACAGAAAGGTCTGTATTAGGCCCTCTCTCCTATAAAACAGTAGTTTTCAAAATAAATTACTGAGGAGAATAGGAGGGATTCTTGGAATTTTATAATCAAACACCATTTTACAAATGTCCATATGCAAACTTGCACTATGCTTTGGAACTAATTGCCACTTACAGCAACTGTTTAAAAAGTGTTCTGTTTCCCGGTACTGCAAATGGAAAAAAATAAATAGATACAAGGCAGTGTGACTTTCATAAGCAGCAGAGGAAATCACAAGCAAAATAAAGCAGGAACCCTTAATTTTTTTCCTTACTTCTCCATTTGGAAAATAATAAAAACTAAAAGCAGGAAGCCATGTTAAGAATGTTTTCCTGAATAATCCTATCTTATTTCTCACATTCATCTGAAGCTACCCACTCTTACAGAAAAGTTGACTTTTCTAAAGCATCTGATGATCAGAGCATCAAACTCAACCATTTATTTAATCAGATCTATCAAAACAGTTCATTGTAACTGTATCATTAAACTGGCCATTAGTGATGATTATATATAACCCCAAAGAAAGAAGATCTGTGCATCTTTACATAAGAAAGTAATACATAATTTTTACATTTTATTGCATTTTTTCATTGTCATTCAACTTTTAAAATCAAGTAAATAAAAAATACTCGGTAAATCTAACAGTATTATCAAATGGTCATAGGTTGTGGATTCTGTAAACTCTCAGGGATGAGGATTACTATGTGCAAAGGTGGATATGTGCTGCACATGTATAGTGCATGTGCTGTACATGCCTTTCCCATTTTAACTGCACACATAGCTTCATGTTTGAAAAAATGCTGATCTACCAGTAATGCTGCAAACTATCATCTCTCCTTTCCAAAATCTGATGAACAGACAAACCCCAGGCTCTTCTCCAAAGAATCCTGCTGAACAGTATTGTTATACTGACCATTTGACAAAACCAAAAAACCAGTGAAGTTTAGAAAAGAATCAAACTCCTTTTCTTTGATCAAAATCATTGGTAAATTCAGTCAAAATAATTGAACTAGGACCCTCAAATAGGCAACAGTCCAAGACTTCATCGCTTTTACCGGACAGAGAACATTTCATTTTAAAGGCATAATATGCAGTGTAAGAGAAAATGTAAAAGCATCCTCACAGAAATTGTACTCGACTAAAAATAAGCAGCAGAGATCTAGCCATGTGGAAGTTTTTCTACCTTACAAATCCCCAAGGGTTTGAAGAAGAAAGCCTAGAATGATAGGTGTGTGCGCTGCCGTGGGAGAGAGCAGCCCTCCAGTGAAACAGTGTGTGGTAGAGTTAGGATATGTTCAGTCCAGTTATCATTCCTTTCCTCTGGAAAAGAAACAGAATTCTTGAGCTGTAAAAAGCATAAAGAAAGCTAGATGCATTTCTGTGTGCTGCTGAAAATACGAAGTATGCTTTGTTCTTAACATGTAGAGGCACAATGCCGTGAGTGGAGCATGGGCTTTGGAATGACATGAACTGAGTTTCATTCCCAGCCTATCAGCCGAGTGACCTTGGACTAGCCACTAGATTTCACCTTCTTCCCTTATAAAATAGAGCTAACAATACCTGCCCACCTGTTAGGGCGAATACACACAGTTAATGACCCCCTGAGGTGGATGAAAATCCAGCTTAGCAATGTACCTGTAGATAGTCAACAAATATTAGTTTGCTCCTTCCTTTTAAATACTCTGCTGTAAATACTAACAACCTGAGTGTAAGTATACTTTAGGATTTGGGTATTTTTTGATTTTTAGTTTTATCTGAGGAGTTCAAAATGTTCCCTTAGTCATCTGTGTTTTCCCCATTAGTATTTTACTTCCTAGTGCTTATTACTTGATACATATTTGTTTGTTTGTTTTCTCTTTTCTGCCATTAGAATTTCCAGCTACAAGAGGGCAGGAACTTTGCTCAATGCTGAATGTCTACCAGCGAAAAATATTTTGATTACATAGTGGGCACTCTGTATATTTGTTAAAATAATGCTTTATTTAACACTGTTTCCAGTATTTCTTACTGAAATAGATGGCAACAACACAGGCAACTATTTATCAATAAATATATTAGTATACATGAATAGATAGTATCATAATATATACTTCTATAGTTCCACATAAGATTAACAGTGCCCGGAATATAATCAACATTTAATCAATATTTGTTAAATATATTAATATGAGCTTCTTATTCAACCAATATATATATGCATGAGTATGTCTTCTGACAACAGAAATATAATGTCTTGCTTTTCTCTAGAGAAATCAGTGCTATTGTAAAGATAAAATACCAGAATCACATACTGCCTAGTAGCACATATTCATAATTTACTATAACAAGTACTGAAGGAATCTTGTAAAAGAAACCTGAGATTGAGTTGTCATTCATACGTGTACAAAACCACAAATATAATGTCATAAGTGTTTAGGTGTGTTATGCGTGTATGTGTGTATGTGCTTGTTAAGAAGATCCTGACTGTCTATTTGTTGAATAATTCATGAACATATTTACATATGTTATATAAAACAAGCTATAAAACTGTTTAGACATTGTGGAACAATACCATAAATGTTGGGATAAATGGTATATGCCAAATGTCACTGAATTTAATTGTGAAGGAAGAAGAATGCTAAAGTTTGATTATAATAGAAGATAAACTATGTGAAATGAACTTAAAAGAAGAAAGACTGTATATCGTGCTTTTGTTTACTATCCCAATAGTATATCATATATATTGCCATAGATGATAGACAGAAATTAGCAAGGATTCTATGTGTCTTTGGAAGACAAGAAATACTAGAAATTGTAGTGGAAAGTTATGCCTGTAGAGAGAACATGGCCGCCTTCCCACCCCCACACCCTCAACACAGTGACTCCTGCCAGGCAGGAGCTAGAGACTCCTGTAGAGACCATTACAGTATTAGAAAGTAACACAATCACAAAGGAGAGAAGAAAGGCTTGATCTACAAGGCGCACTCTGAAAGGCCCCCCTGGGAGGAATACTGTGGCGGCACTAAGTCAGAAGAAAAGACCTACCCAGCTAAACTGTCATGTCTAAGAGAAGCTCTGAGGCTGGCTGGGAAAAAAACATTTCTCCCCCCAAAGGCTTTTCATTTACTTTATCTTTTAAAGTTAGTACAAGAGATAATGCAGCACATTTGTGTAATTTCATCTGAAGCTCGACTCTTGACTAGGGGCTCTCAGATCTCACACCTGTATATCTCCCTTCTCATCCCACCGGCTTCTGGGGAAACTCACATTTCTCTTGTGAAATGCATTTGGGAGGTTATCATGAGCATTAGCAGAGGAGGACAATATTGATAGATAATTCAGACCTACACACACACACACACACACACACACACACACAAGCTTAGAAGCTTCTCTCTCCATTCATTTTATGGGCTAGAATATTCTCATATAGCTCCATTCCCACATCACCTTATCCCAGCCCCTTCATTCCTCCCAAGAACAGCCTGGGACCTTCCAAATTGGTGACATATTTTCTCATTAAGGAAACAGAAAAACCCCAATAAAATATATTTAACATTCTATAGCACTGTGTTTCCCATGGTCCCCACACACTTACACACACACACACACACAAACACACAATGGATACACAATTATTTACTCCACCTTACAATGAAATTCTGGCTGTGGCATGGGCCTTTGCCGGTGATAAGGCCCAGTACATTTGAAATCTAGAAGCTGGGAAAAAAAATAAAAGGTAGGTATTCAAAAGAGCTTGAAGGAGTTGTTACCTTTCTCTGGATCAGAGCTAAGGACTACATTCACTTATGTGACTTCCTCTCCCCATCACAGGGCTGAGTAAACTATCCCTAAAATGGGGAGAAAAGAAAGGGGGAGGAAACGGTTAAAGAAAAATGGACAGCCATAAAGAGATTTATAATTTACTTTGGAAATAAATCAGCAAAGGGAGGCCCCATCCGCTATTTGCTCTGAGGGGTCTGGGATCCCACACTGAATAACGTGCCTCGGCCCATTTCGATCTGCACTGAAATTAACAACCAGTCAGCCACTTTTTGAAATATTATCTTTGTTAGCTTTACCACTAACAAAAATACACTTCCAATTTTTCACATCCACACACTGCATCTATTAAAGCAATCTGGGAAATTAGTTTGAGATAAACTGTACAGCAATTTTATTCATAGCTTCCCTGTATCTCACACTGTTAATCTGCATCACAGCTCACTAAATAGTGCCTAATGTTTATTGCATTTAACTGAATGTATACGATTCTGAGGGTACGCCAGGGACCGATTATCATAATTATACATGTTTCTATGGAAACCCACAAGTCTATCAGTTTTGATTCATTATATTGTTATACCTTCTAGCACTTTCTAATTATTAGGTGCCCATAAAAAGTCTCAGTCTTGCTGTTACTATAGAAATGAGCTATAGACAGGCCTCAATTGTTAACCCTTAAAGGACCAAAACATATAGACTCAGACAGCTGGTAGCTATTCATGTAACTGGAATAGGTATTAATTTCATCTATTACTTAAATTCATAATTAAATTGTGGTTATTAACTTCTGAAAATATTTTAGTTGGAAAAATCATGAATGATTACCTCGGTTTTTATAAAATTGTGGACTTTGAGGTTCCCCATCCCTGATGCAGCCCCTAGGTATAATAAATGATACACAAACACTAACACAACACTGGTTTGGGAGCACAAAGTGAAAAATCAGAAGTCTTTCAGGACCGATTTCTTAGCTCATAGATAAAGACACATTTGCTGGTGTAAACACAGAATCATATGTTAAGTGATAACACAGATAAATCAGAATATAATAGCGAAAACTCAAATGCACGGAGAGTCTTTAAATCAAGCATCTGAAATTGCTTCTCAGCACTCTGGCCATTTAGGTATAATTTAATATTGCTACTTAAATTGCAATTTGTAATTTAATATTTTCATTTTACTTTTTCTCCTATGTTCCCGAACAGAATCCTGTGGAAATTGAAAGGGACCGAGCAGTTTCATTGTCTCTCTAACCCTTCTGCTATTATAGTTTTCAATTAGAAGTGCCTTTTAATTTAGACCAGGAAAGCTCTCCTGAAGTGACAGCTCGCCCTTCACACTGCATATCTATTTATTTCGGAAGTCAACACACCATTCAATAACCTGAGAACAGCCCTGATTGCTATGCTAATAGTATTCAGAAATATGTCTACACCGATGGAAACAAGTAAACTAAAGCTAATTCATAAAGTGAATAATAAAAGGCGGAGGGAAGCCTTTCATATCTTCCATTGCTTCAGCTGGAATCTTAAGCTTACAAATTTAATTTTTTTCCCTCCCTGAGGGAAATGAACACTATATGATAACCAAACTGAAATTAGATTTTACCTAATATTACAGCCTTGCCTATTTGATGCGGCTTGTTTTATTATATAAAGCTGCGGTGGGAAGCCGCCCAGACAATGACCGTGTATGTTAATGCCTGTGTGATCTAGGGATGCCTGCTCCAGCCGCAGCTTTCTTCAGCTCACAGCGAAAAGCATTTTGCTTTGGGAGGTGGGGGATGGAGAGGGAGAGCCATGAGCATTTTAAATGTATGCCCACATTAAAAAACAACAACACATGTTGGGTAACCACTTTCTTCGTAACACAAGCCCAAACCACCAATGTCCATAGCAGCTCTTGCCAATTAGGAATACATCAGATTGCATGAGCAACAAAAGATATGGACATTTGCATGTTGAAGTTCAAACTCCTTTTACAAAACAGACAATCAATCAAAAGCCTTTTGTTTCCAACTCTTACATCAGCATTAACATTAGAGAAAAGTGGATTTACCACTAAATAAAAAATTAAAAGTCGATTAGGAGTAAATCAAATCAGATAGTTTTAAAACTCCATTCATCAGCACATGCATATATTACTGCATATGTGTATGCAGCCTGAAATTGATTACATTCAATTCACATTAAAATTAGTCCTCTGCTCATATCCAGGTATGGGTGGGTTATCCAGAATAATTGAACTATATCTGCATATTTTTACTTCCCCATAAAAATTAAACTACCCTTGAATAATAAACATCTTGTTTTGCATCTTGTTTATGCTTTCATCGTATGATTATCAATTAGTTACTCCACCCAATTCACTAGCACCCACCAAAACTCAATAGAGCTTTTTCATACATTTTAACCTAAGCAAATGGATAGATAGATAACATCTAACAAAATATATCTGTGAAAACATACGTTAATACTCCTAAATGAGTCAAAGAACTATATAAGAACAATTACACTAGGGCCAAGATTTTATGCACTTGATTACTAAGCCTTAAAAATGACAATAAAAGCTTCCGATAGCAAGCATAACCTGGTGTATGTTTTTTTTTTAAGAATACCTAAAGATCACCATTTAGTTCCTGAATCCTGGAGGGGGCGATGAGATGGGGGTCAGATACAGAGGTCACAAGGGTGATGAGGCAAAGAAAGCAGAGAAAGTCATTCACTCAGGCAGCATAGTACCACCTGGGATGTCATTCACTTCCTAGAAATGGAGTCTAGTGAGGTTCCTGCATGGTAAAACTATGAATTAATTACATTCCACCCCCACAGTGAGCATAAAGTGCTCAAATTTTCTTTTTGGGTGAGAGGGGAAAAGAAGACTTATCATTCATGGTTGGATGTTAAAACCCCAGAGGAGAGAGCCAATACAAGATGGAATAAAACCTGCTCCATGAAGGGAACCTTAACATAATCACCTTAGCATTAAACAGGATGCCTCCCAGCAAGCAGAAACGTGTTTACTGGGTTCTGACTCTGTCCCGTTGTTCCTGAGTCACCCACCAAGAGTTTGCCTGCCTGTGTCCTGCTCTTCCTCAACCACCATAAATTCCTTATTCTCACTTCTGAAACCTAAGACCCTATTCTCCCCCACTTTTTCTCCTTTGCCCAAAATGTCATATATGCCTACTGTTGTCTCACTGTCTTTGGAATTTTCATGCTTATGAGAATTTCCCATGAACGTGTATTAAAATTTTGATTTTGTCCTGTTTAAAAAAAAGCTCCTGACAAAAATCCAGGAGCTGTACCATCACTACCCATCAAACTGAAATGTCCTAGGATTCATATTTATTTGCACCACTTTGTCACTGAGGAAAATGTCTAGTCAACGAGGGACTGTATAAATTCCTGGGCTTTGATGCTTCAAAGAAAGGTGAAAAAGACCTTGGTGAGCTGTGATTTCCTTGAGCACAGAACAGCTCTGTTGAGGAGGAGGCCAGTGGGAGGACAGGCTCACAGACACACACAGAGGGTCTCAGGCATTGTCCCCAGCCCATGTGTCCGTTCCCCAGGACAGCACCGCCAGGGCCTTGTCGGAGGGTCCAGCCAGGCGCCTCAGAGTGGTGAGGGTGAAGGGGGAAGATAATATTGTTTCTGTGGGGTTTTACTCAGGGGCCCTTAGGCAGTGGCTCTTTTCCCACTTTAATTATGAGAAATCAGAAATAGATGGCTTGCTCCCAGATTAGGACGTACCAGTGAGTATAACAGAGTGGGGCCCGATAAGAGAAAATGGATTCTGATCCGAGTGAAAGAAGACATTCTGGGGAGAAAAGTGTAGGAAGAGAAGAAAGACAGGAGAGACTCAGCTAAGCAGCTGCCATAAGCAAAAAGTACGCACCTATGCTATTCCTTCCGGTGCTCTTCCTGGCCGATTTTCTGCTGTGTGTGTACAATTAATATAAGCAAATGGATGCCTTTTGACTGTCACCTTCCAGGTCTGGATAAGCACTAATGTTCTGAGCAGCACTGACTACAGAAATAAAGGAATAAAGGTGTCACTCTTACAGTAGATAAAATGGAATCATTACGCAAGAGATCAAAGTATTTAATGTGTTCATTTTTCTCAGTCCCTATGTGTTATTTCACTAAAATACTATACTGCTTATGCTTGAGGAGCACAAACAAAATAATTGTTTTAGTTTCTCCTATTTAAGCATAAAAAGAAAGAATATAGTTCTCTCTCTCTCTCTCTCTCTCACTTTCCTTCTTTCTTTTACTTTATCAGTGCATCAGCAAAACACTCGTTATTGTTCACTCTGGAAAACAGTTCTTTCGAGAGGCTAATCAGCAATGATCACAATTTAGTTTTCATTTTTATGCTACTTGGAGTTAAAAAATGAAAAATCACTATTATTAACAAATGTTTGTTTGGGTCTCACTGTATGGCTCATAGAAAGAAGTGCTTTGAGATTCCTCCTATTGTTGCATTTATGGGCACACATGTGTCTCCCACCAGCAAGTGGCTTACATTCTGTTCCAGAGGCACTGCACATATACTAAAGCATTGAATATAAAAGGTGCTTACTGAAAACCAGTGTGCCAACCAGCAAGTAGTCTGTGACTCAAGTGCGAGTGGGGTGCTTACAGGGCTGGGATTACCAGGGACTTCAACCTGAACTGCAAGGAATGTGAGATTTAGCTCACAGAAGAGAGATGCAGAAATATATTTGACAGATCTGGAAATTATGATCACCTGAAGTGGATAGTTTATGTAGATGGACACAAAGCAGGGAGCTGACTGGTTGGTTAATGAGTTTGAATTGGTTAAAGAGTTGACTACTGGGTGTTGACTGGATGGTTAAGAAGTTTGAATATTACTAGGGGCCCAGTGCACGAATTCGTGCACCTTGAAACTGTGGGCTGCGAGGCTGCGCAAAGCTACAGTGGGCACAAGGGCAGGTCTCGGCCCATCCTCTGTGCCCCCACCTGGCCCCTCCTGCTGTGGCCCACAGTTCCGATTGGAGCTGGTGTCATCAGTGGGTGCGAGTAGTGACTGCTGTTCAATCGCCCCTCAGGAGCAGGGTGCAGGTGGAGAAGCCCTCAGGGGCAATTGGGACCAAAAGACACCACCCGCACCTGCTGACAGCACTGAGCAATTGGGGCCAGTGCTGGGTGCCAGCAGCAGGTGCGAGTAATGGCTCTGGCACTGGCAGAAGGTGCGAGAGGCAACTGCCAGCCCCGATCGCCCCTCAGGAGCAGGGGGAGGTGGAAAAGCCCTGAGGGGTGATGGGGGCTAGCAGCCACCACTGGCACCCACTGACGGCACTGAGCGATCAGGACCAGTGCCGGGCGATGGCAGCGGGTGCGAGTGGTGGCTCCAGCACCAGCAGCAGGTGCAAGCGGGGCTGGTGCTGGCAGCAGGTGCGAGCACCTGGGAGGACCACAGTGCGCGGGAGTAAAGAATTTTCAGTAACCACCAGAGGCTCGCCCCGATGACAGCGTCCAGTGCCCAGCCTTGGCCTGGCACCCCTGCTCACCTGCTCCACCATCCCGCCGTGACTGACACCTGCCATGTTCTGCACGCGCCCCTGGTGGTCAGCTTATATCATAACAACCAGTTGTTCGGTTGTTCCACCATTCAGTCTATTTGCATATTAGGGATATATATATATATTAGAAAAACATTAACAAGCCTTTGAATAGAAGATATAGCTTGTGTTTTGAGGAGGAATCAGTTGGAAATCATGTTCCAGAAGACCAAAATCAGGGAAGACTTTGGCTAAAATGCCAGTTGGAAACTCTTATATTACTACAGACAGAAGTTTTATCCTAGAGTGTTCATATGGAGAGGGAAAAGAAAGGAGCACGATGAACAAGAAATGAGATGAACACATTATATGAGAAGAGGGAGAAATAAAGGGTGAGCCCAAACCACCAAGACAAAGTCACTGAGGGAGCAATGATGTATTGGGAGAAATAGATTTGGGGGTAAGAGAGCTAGCTTGATTGGCATATAATTGGAGGCTATGATGAAGTCCATTGTAATAGTAGGACTAAAGATCAGAAAATTATTTTAAGAAAAAAGTCATTAATTTTTTTCTTATAGTCATGCACATGGTTATATTGTGCTTCAAAAGAACAAGTTAGGCCCTAACCGGTTTGGCTCAGTGGATAGAGCATCAGCCTGGGGACTGAATGGTCCCAGGTTCGAGTCTGATCAAGGGCATGTACCTTGGTTGTGGGCACATCCCCAGTAGGAGGTGTGCAGGAGGCAGCTGATCGATGTTTCTCTCTCATCAATGTTTCTAACTCTCTATCCCTCTCCCTTCCTCTCTGTAAAAAAATCAATAAAATATATATTTTTTAAAATAAAAAAAAGAACAAGTTAGGTAAATGAAAATGAACAAATAAGAATTGAACTATACATGTAATATAATATTTGGCATATAAGAATGAATAAATTTATAAAAAGATGTGGAAAGAGAAAAGTAAATAAATAAGAATTCAATCTTGTGATTTTTATCCATCTATGGAAAAAGGGGAAAATAGAAGGAATCACAAAAATAAGATGAGAACAAAAATAATAGGATGTTGAGAAGAGAAAAATAGAACAATAGTCCAAGGTAGGCATCAAGGCTGAAAGAAGTTGTGTGTAAAATAAGAGAAAACTGAGCACATTTGAAGGCACAGGAGTTGACACCAATAAAATAGGACGGATAAATGTTCCACTGTGAGAAGAATGAGCTGACACCCCCAGAGGTGAAGACTTCAGGGAGAAGGGAATTTGGAGAGTCCCAAGAGAATTTCAGACCTACATATGGGGGCCTTTTATTCTAAAAATGGAATCAGAGAAAACAAGTGATAATCCCAGAGATATTTTGAGCTTTAGAGATAATATAGATACAAAAATATAAGTGAGGAAGAAGGAATACATGCCAGATTATCTCAAACTAGGAACAAAATGGGTGGGCAAACCAGGCTTTAATGAACCAACTGAATGAGGTCAAAAAGTAAAATTAATATTGAAGAGTAAAGGGTCAAATACCTAATATTGATAATATGATCAATAGTCACCTGGATTTTTACTGCAAGTAAAACTTTTATCTGCAAATATTGGAAGAGTACCAAGTGGAAATAGTGAGGCAAACAAACGGGGGAAAGGAACATCTTAAAACTCAATTCAATTAAAAGTATATTTCTTGAGCATTGATTACATGCCAGGCACTATATTAGCTACCAGCAGGAAAATTTTAATGGAATTCTAGGATCTAAAGCTTGCAGAAGATGAAAATAAAATGTGTGCTAGTTTCCTAAAACTCTGAAAATAAGCATCCTCTAACCAGATGACTCAAGATGGCAGGCAACTGGCCTCAGATGACCCCTCTATTCTTTTCCATATTTGCTTATTGAGAGAACTCTCTATTTCCAGCAAAGAAAATGAAAAAAATTTAAAAATCGAGGATTACATAAACTAATGTGCTACTATTAATAATGCTGCTGTGCCACCAAAAGGCAGAGAACAGCCTTAGGAGCCCGTTCCTGGGTGACTTCCCTCTCTCATCAATCCCAAGGGCTGCACCAGAAGGGAGCACACTGAAGGTTCTACAAGAGTGAGCACATCCTATATAATAAAAGGCTAATATGCAAATCGACCAAACAGAATGACCACTTGCTATGATGCGCACTGATCACTAGGGGGCAGGTGCTCAACACAGGAGCTGCCCCCTGGTGGTCAGTACACTCCCACAGGGGTAGTGCTGCTCAGCCAAAATCCTGAGCCAGGCTGACAGCTGTTGAGCACAGAGGAGGTGGCGGGAGCCTCTCCCACCTCCGAGGCAGCGCTAAGGATGTCCGACTGCCATCAGTTGGACATCCCCTGGGGGCTCCTGGACTGCAAGAGGGCGCAGGCCGGGTTGAGGGACCCCCGAGTGCACGATTTTGTGCACCGGGCCTCTAGTATTAAATAACCACTGTTTTCAGAATGCTACCTAGGTCATCTCACTGAATCTTCACATATTTAGGAAGCAGATGTCATCCTCATCTTACAGGTCAGGAAGCTGAGGTGAACAGGCAGTAACTGCCCAAGGGTGACTAAGTCAGAAAGGGAACCATCACTTGTCAAACACAGCTGCATCTTTCCCAAAGCCTGTCATTTTTTCCTCTGTGCCAGTGACACTCAAGCTTGGTTGCATATTAGAATAATGTGGAGAAGTTTCAAAACATATCAATGCCTGGGCCTCATCACAGACCAATTAAATCAGAATGTCTGTGAATATGGAACCGGCATCTGTGTGTTGAACCATCTTCCTGGGTGAGCCCAACATGCAGTCACCATGGAGAACCGCTCTTTTCTATCAAGCTGCCAGATTCAGTCACCTTTCATCCCAGTGTTTCTCCCTGGGTCCTCAAACTCAGTCTACATTTGAATTAGCGTTTACACTGGACAAAAACTATATCTTATATTTTCAAATCCCAGTATTTTTTTTATCTGTAATTGTCCTTTCTAGTTGAGAGTTTGTGATTCTGTGAGTAGTATGTATAGCATGTCTTTTCTTTTAAATCTAAATGGGATTTCATCTATATCTATTATACACATATTCATTATTCTTAGAAAATGATCAAGTACCCACTATTCTTCAAGCACTATTTTAGGGGCTTGGGATATGGTAAGGAAAAGGTAATAGAGGCTAATGAAAAGAATCAGAATTTGGGTCCAGCTTTTTAACTCTAGGTTCAACCCTCTTTCTACTTCCTTACACTCATATAGAGTATATTTAGGTAGCTCTGATTATTAGGGGGAAAGCTATTATAATTCTATGATTGCCTATGCATATATAAAGTATATTACATTATGTATTTTATATAGGGCTCCATCTGCCTCAAACATATTTTGACTATTCTGTCTATTCTAATTCTCCTTCCAACATAAAACCTAAAATCCCCACTACTCTTTTGAAATAGACATTAAATATAAAAAAGATGAGTCGTCAGTAAGGATTATTATGACCTGCCAGTTACAGAACACCTGATTAAGAGGAGCTTAAGCAAATCAGTTCTTTCTTACCCAGAAATCTGAAGACAGGTGGCTATTAACATTGCTTCAATGGTTCACAGATGTCAGAGTCGGTATCTCTGTAATTCTCATGAGCAGAGTGACAAGATGGATGCACAGTGCCATCACTCACATCCACATTCAAGGCAGAAGAAAAGAAAAAGGGCTGTCCATGCCAGCGATGTGTGCCCCTTCGATCAAGAAAGCAAAAACAGCCCTACCTGGTTTGGCTCAATGGATAGAGCATTGGCCTGGGGACTGAAAGAGCCCTGGTTCGATTTCAGTCAAAGGTACATGCCCGGGTTGCAGACTCAATCCCCAGTCCAGGACATGCAGGAAGTAGCCGATCAATGGTTCTCTCTCATCTTTGATGTTTCTAGCTTTCCCTCCCTCTTCCTTCCTCATAT